>NC_055969.1:31205236-31217736 GCF_018492685.1 Alosa sapidissima
TGTTCCTCAATTTACCTTTTAACGCTTAATAGAGAAGATAACAACACTAATAAGTGCCACGCTACTCTCTCACACACACACACACACACACAAACACACAAAAGGATTCAGGAAATTCTGCAAAAATTCTGCAAAGAATTTTCTCTAAAGGAACTCCCATTGTTACCCATCCAAAAACATGCCCTGCGTGATCTGTGCTTCCCTAGGTATCCACCCGTGAGCTCTATCCTCCACCCCACCTGCATCCCACCATGGCTTCCTGCCAGCAGTGAGAGATGAGGGGGCCGACCCAGACACAGCCCTTGCTGGCTGGAGATGGGGGTCTGTGAGCAGCAGGATCCCCCAGCAGGCATGTCAAGGTCTGCCTTGTGTATCGCGCCGCTCCCTCTAGTCCCCCGTTCCCACAATACAGACCAAGGGCCACTTCATTAATACCTCATTTGGGGACATAAGGCGCCTTTCCACCACAGAAAATAGCAGGGCTATTTCAGGGCAGCCTGCACAGTTGTGCATGTTTCGACAGGCGAACCCTTTTTAGCGCTGTTTTTTGGGGGGGAAATAAGTATCTAGTCTGTGTGGCCCCAAAACTGCTCAGCAGAGGATTCTCCTGCAGGGATTCAGTAACCATTCTTGGTTGAACGTGATGTGAGTGGAAGACTACAAGCACCATTTTTAAAACCATTTGTTCTTTTACCAGTGAATACAGGAAGGGAATTAAAAATGTGTCACTTTTGTCTCACTGAATGAACACAAGCAAAACATCAGCTGAAACATATGCTTTAAATCAATCAATTGGGTTATTGCTACCTACATTTATCAGTATAAGTAATTACAGCTGCCATGAACTCTGTAATCCAGTGTTAGCATCTTCCTAGCAAAACTCAACTGTTGACCTTGTAGTAACTTAACATTATCTAAAAACTCACTGGTTTACCGGCCTAATGTCATCGCTGCTGTTCTGTGACGCAACCAAGAGACAAAATCATTAGGCTACATCAATATGTAGATCTGGTAGTATGGTACAAAAAGGACCAGTGGATTATGGGCCATTCCTGTATGAAGACCTATGTCCACGCAACTTAAAAAGTCTCAAGAGTTCCTGCAATGGAACCTACTAATTTCTGGAGAACAGCAATCTGCTATATCTTTTTATTTGTCACACATTTCTCATAAACAGGGCTTGAAAACGAAATTATTTTTCAAACGTTCCGTTCCGAACGGTTCAGGTAGGCCTATGTTTAACGTTTTCGTTCTTGCATGCGTTCCGCCACCAACATATCGGTCCTGAACCGGTTCGGAACGCAAAATATCGTTCGTTCTTAAAGTTCCGGCAGTGTTTGGCGGGCCTATCAAGTCTATTTTTGTGGACTTTAGAATAGACGTACTCATTATTTCCCCTTGATTTAGCCTATACCGTAGCTATGCCCCAAAATAATAAATCACAGGCGGCACCCAAAAACATTCAGATGGGCTATCCATCCCATAGCCTACAGATTTACTGTAGGCCTAACCTATGCCTATAAATCATTTCTTATCAAAAATATTTCTGGATACGTGCTAAACTCCTTACCTGGTTGCAGCCTAAATTTTATCCATATAGAGATCTTCAAAGGCTTGCGCTATAATTCCAACCCTGTTTATAAACGAACCTGTCTGTTGCTGACAAGGCCTATCTCAAATTTCCCGTTAATCCCGTTTGCATAGAATAGGCTATAATTGCGCAAACATTTCAAATCCCGACTTTAAAACGACAAGGCGTGGACAGGCAAAATAGGCTATTATGCATAGGCTACAAGCAATTTCCAAATCAGTTTCAGTAGCCTACACTACGAGCTGGCCTAAGATCCGAAATGGCAGACGGATAGGTTACATTACAACGGCAAGACAAAATATACACATTTGGACCAAATGTCCATTTATTCGGGGTTTTTTTTTCAAACTGCAGAAATCAAATTATTAGGTTGTTCGCCTACAATCAAACGAGTAGAACACTTAGGATATGCTTTTGTGAAATTTTATAAAATATATAGAGAACGAAAAAAACATTATTAACCGGTTTTGTGGATTTCAGAATAACGTTTCTGTTCCGGAACAGTTGAAGACCATTTTGTTTTCGTTTCCGTTTCCGCTCCTCGTAAAATTCCGTAAAATTCCGTTCGTTTTCGGTTTTCGTTTCTTGAACCGGTTCGGAGCCCTGCTCACAAATAAAGGATATAATTGCTTGTGGACCTGTACTTCCACAATAACTTCAATGAGTTAGAAAGATAACAATTGATGGTGCCAATGATTATAAATGGGATGATTTCACTGATTTCTGGCTCATTATGATTTCCATATGAAGTGGATATTTGTTGGGAGATATGACTCTTACTTTTACATGCTAACATGACTGAGCGTAATCAAGGCAACCATATCAATACTCATTTGACTGATTAATTCCTGCATGATCAAAGACACAACATGCCTGCAATTTCTGGTCAGTTGTTTTACTACAGATCAGGAGAGGTAGTGTGTGTGTGCAAGAACACAGACGGGTAATTAGTCAAGTTATGTTGATCTAAGAATGGTTGATAGAGGGAAAATACTAAAGTGAAAGAGAAGGTTGCAATATGGGATGATTCCTCCCCCCCCCTCCTCAAATAAAGGGCTTATCATTCTGATTCTTGTTTTAAATGCTGAACACTAATCGTGCTTCAATTGCGGTGCGCGATTACTTCGTGATATGAGTGCAAGGCGCGCATCTCAGCTTGTGTCATGCGTTGGATTATATCTGTGTTGCTTTGACATCGCGAATTGAAAGATATTCCACTCTATTCACATTATTATCAATCTAATAATAATAGTTATTCTATTTTGTTGCCAAATAGGCCACAGGAGCTAGTTAAAAATCTTAACTTATTTACTGGGGCACAGCAGTTCAGTACAGGAGGCCTAGTAACGCCCATGTGGCTGGGTCTGGCAGTCTGGTCATTTTTAATAATGTAATAGGCTACTTGGGCCTGTATTTCTGGTGAAACCAAACCGTGAAATACACACACACATACACATACAAATCAGAATGTAACACTCAGAATAATTCAGAGAGGATACTTGAGTGAAATGATCAGGTTGTTAGCTTTAACGAGCGGGTGCATTGTAAAGCGGTCCAGAAGTAATAATCGTCCATCATTACTGAAACACCGGGACAGCTTAGTGATTTCCAGAAATAGGAAACAGATTTTTTCAGAGCAAAGTGTGTATGTGTATGTGTGTGTGTGTGTGTGTGTGTGTGTGTGTGTGTGTGTGTGTGTGTGTGTGTCTGGACCCAAAGTGAAACATATCAGTCACCTCGCTTTATTGCATCCCCCTCCCCAATAGCCCCCCTGCCTTTGTGACTAGACCTGAGTTTTAATTGCGGCATCAAACAGCCGCCACCAACCCAACCCATCCCCTCCCCACCCCACGCTACCCAACCACCCCCCAATTCCTGTCTTAATCGCCACACTTGTGCTGCAGTGGAGGCTGTCTGGGCAGGAGCCTAAACACCACCACCACCACCACCACCACCACCCCCCACCCCCCCCCCCCCACCGCACTCCCTACTGCCCTCTACACTGGAGGGGCACCAGGGCTGGGGCTGCCGCTGTCGCTGTCGCTTCCTGCATGATCCACCACCAGCACCTGGGGTCCCTTATCGCCAAGGCTCCCACTCACACAACCAACCACCAGCCTAACACCACACACACACACACACACACACACACACACACACACACAAAGCAGCAGCATATCCTTGAACTAATAAATAAAATTAACAAATTACACTTACACTACTTAAGAGCTGCACAATACATAAAAGTGTACCTCTACTTAAAGTTATATCTAAGCCTACACCTGTACAAAACACACAGTTTCTCAGTCCTAATATCTTTATGTATGTGTTGAAACGAAGTTGGCAACAAACAGAATTCTCAAGTCTCCTTACATTTTCCTGTACAACCTCACCAAAACATTTATTGTTTACACACAGGGATTCCTACTAAACATACTCGCGATGAAGCACCACTACAATGAGTTTGCTGCTGTCTGAAGTCTGGCTGATCAGTCGAGCGAATTCAGCACAGAGTACTTTGATGTGTTCGGCGTGTGAAGCCATTTTCATCCGCACACCACTGGGGGGATAAGACAAAAAAAAAAAAAAAAAACAGCAGCACAATTTAAATCTGTTTGTATTGGTGCTACAATAAACTGCTTTGACACCCTCGCCTATGATCTGTGAATGGTGAACACAGATCACAATTTTTGCGAGTGAGCGAGCGAGCGCACCCTGTGCCTAAGTGCACCTAACCCCTGGCCTCTGTGTGTGCCCCGGTGATTTGTGAGCGAGTCATTTCCTGTCGGGCCAGCCCTCATTGGGAGAGGCGTTTCCCTGGCGTGTCGACCGAGTGATGAAATGCTTTAATAAAGGCATGGCGGACAGCATAGGGCTACTTCATTAAGATGGGGGGGGTGGGGGGGGGAGCGTAAACGCACCTCCGGCTCATTATGCTTAAGAACAACGCTTGTTCACTCGCTCTCATCTGTCTAAATAACACAGCTTTTATCAGTTATGGATTTTAGATTAGAGCCAGGGCGCTTGAAAAGTTAGCCTAAAGGCAACGTTGAAACACAGAGAAACCCGCTCAGATGCAGTGGGGTTTATTTGAGGGCCTGGAGCATGAAGAATGTAAAACAAAAAACAAATGAAACAAACACAAACAAACAAACAAACAAACAAACAAACAAACAAAGGAGAAGCGAGGAGACACAAAGCGGCACGCGAGTGATTAATGAGCATGTTGATAGATTAGCGCTGGCCGTTTGTTTGCCTTCGCTCCTCTGTGTGGTCACTCCCGTGGGTGCGGAGCCCGAAAGAGATAAGAGAGACGGAGGGATCGGGAGAAACGCTGTGATGTGATGCATGCCCCGCAGCCACTGGCGTTTGGACTCAATGAAGCTCAGTGGAGTTCAGTCCATCATTGCCAACACGCACACACATACAAACAAATCCACACTCACAGATACTGATGGATAAAAGTCTAAATGCCATCTTTGAACATGAACAGGGCTTCTATTTCAGAAGAAAAACAAAAATATGTTGAAAAGGAGGAGAGTTATTCAGTCTGCTGGAGGTCGAGTGCTTTGGTTCAAATGCATTCAACTTTTGTACTTTTGACATTTGTACTATATTTAACAATGATTTGTCACATGAAATGAGCGCCCAAAACTCAGAATGTGTGTATTTAATACACAAAATAAATGTAGGGTTAAGTGTAATGACGGAAAATAAGTCATCACTATGCCCAAGAAAGGCTCACTAATATCCATACAAGGGATTAGCATGAAGTTAGCGTGTGTCAATCCCTTCCATAGACACTCACAGACCCCCCTTGAACTAGAGCCAACAGGTCCGGCTCAAAAAGAAAGGCTGAATGAATTGATCAGTGTCCCTAATCCGACCCCTCCCCGGGTCGGCCATTATGAGACGCCTGTGCTTCTCTGGAGGCGACCGCCGCGGTTCCAATGTTGCTTCGGCCCAGCCAACCGGTGTCTACTCTCCCGAGACACAATCACTGAGACAGCAGGAGCTTTTGCCTGCGCAGGCCCGGGATTTTGGCCAGGCTTCGCCTTCGCTCGCAGCCGGATCAGAGCCGACGCCGGTGCCTTAATCCGGGCCAGCTCTGGGACCGACTGCGGCAGAGTGTGAAAGGCCTTTATTGAGAGGCCAGCACAAAGACAACGCTAGACAGATGGACACACAAAGAGACAAACGGAGACAGATTGGGACACAGAGACAGAGAGAGAGAGGGAGCAAGACAGCACCAGTGTCAGTGAAAAGGCTCCCTATTTATTCCACTGGAGTTTTATCCATGTGCCACCTCTTTGAACTAGTGGTATCATATTCAAATGAAAGGGCCTGACCCACAGTCATCTAGGAAGAGCATTGACCCCAACCTCAATCTCCTGGCATCTGCTAAAAGATGGGGGGGGGGGGCTCAAGAAGGCGACAAATAATGGAGGGCATCAATTATTCACTCACTGCCAATGGTTCTCGGGCAAGGGCAAGGCGATATTTTATTCATTAATGTCGGAGAGGCTAAACTGAGATTACGCATCTACTGAACCAACTTCCTCTTGGTGCATGAGAGAGACGGTGGCCTCCAGATTTGGCGGTTCAAAGGCAGAGCCCAACTGATTTCATCCTCTTCTAAAGGCCGTGAATTTTTCAAGACAAAGCTTCAGAACATACCGGTCTGCAAAAGTAAACCATGGGAAAGATCTCAAGAAACACTTCTATTTAGAAAGCCCACCTCTCACCACCCCATCCTCTTGCTTCATCCCCTAATCATTTTTGAAACAAAACCCAAGGACATGCTTTTGAAAATCCTCTGGCACAGAGAGACTGTGATTGCCAGGCGTCGCTACGTTTTATTCTGTGACTGCGGGCTGGCGCATGTTTCAAGCCACCGATGCCAAGTCACGGCGCATCTGCCTTTGAGAGTCAAAACAGGAGGGAAGGCAAGTGATGTTAAAAGGACCAGGTGAAGGATACGTGAGGCGGTCTGTGTACGAGCGCGTGTATGTGCGATTGAATGACGTTCGGCGCTTTTCCACTTGGAGTTGAACTTCTTTTTTTTTTCGATTTGAGGCACCTCCGCGAGAACGGCGAGGCACAGCAGGCACACAAAAACACAAGGTGCCCTGTGCACTTCTGCAGCGCAAAAAACACTTACTAACAATACCACACAGCAAAAGAAAAGACTTCCCTCACAGCAACAACAAGCATCCTGTCTGATCGTGGCCTAATCTTCCCTCCCTCCACCAGCGCTGGGGAGCGCAGATTGATCACAAGTGGGGAAGTGTCCGTTGCTTTGCACTGGTGTTTCGCTCTCTCTTTTCCCTCCATGTCATTCTCCCGCGCTCACACACGCTCCCTCCCTCCCGCTCAACTCTCTTGCTCCAGATGCTTAGCTGTTGTCTGCACTGGCGGCGGCGGTGATGCCATATGGGCAGCCAGGTGTCCTCTCCGGCGAAGCAACGCTTGACTAAGGTGAGCCGCAATTAAGAGATACACCCCAAACCATTACACAAGCGCCAGGTACCACATCACAATTAGCTCCTCAAGGGATGAAGACACAATAGCGGAAGGCTTTTGTTTTTTTCCCCCCTTTTCTAAGCATCAAACCTGGAGTTTTTTTTTACCGTTAGACATGATTAGAGTCTAGACACCATTCTGGCTCCAACTGATAAGGCTGGCACAGTCCCTGCCCCAGATAAGCACAGGGTGGAGAGTGACTCTTTCATACACAACACAAGAAACTTGCACTTATGGAAAATACTAGACAAAAAACGAAACATAAAATGTTTGTAGTGAACTGATCTTTATATGTGCACCTTTCCCTCTAATGTGTAGAATAGGACAGTACAGTACAAGTTTTAGAGAACATTGATGAACAAGGCAAGGCAATATCATGGTCTGGATTGTCTTTGTCAAGCTAGCATTATTTGCAGTGTATGTCAGTTCCTTGTGAGGCAGAATGCAGTGTAGTGATCTGATAGTATAGCAGTGGTCGTAACCGACCTGACACAGTGAGTGTCATTGCAAGTCGGATACTGTGTGAAAACATACGTAGCACCCGCTCACAGTACTTAAATACCCCCCCCCCCACACACACACACAGTCACACCCCCCCCACCCCCACCCACCCACACGACTCCATCAAGGGCAGACATAGTCAGTACACCAAGACCAAAGCAAAAAAAAAAAAACATCCCCCCCCCCCCCCCCCCCCTTTGTTAGTGTGCAAGATTTCCATCGCTGCTTTGGCTCATGGCTTCCTTTCTTCGGAGGTCACCCATCTGAATATTCCCGAGCTTAACGCGCGCTAATTCCGGCCCGCTGTGCCTTTGAGTTAAAAACGTTCCGCCGATGCCGGGCAAACATCAAAGGCGCTCGTACTTCAAGAAAACATTTTCTCTCTGTGTTAAAGAGGACGTGGGGGAAGAGAAAAAGAAGAAGAAAAAAAGGAGAGAAAGTGGCGTTGCGAGCTGCCGACAGAAACAGGCGGCAACTGGCTAATTTAAAGGATTCAAAGCGCGTGTGTCACAGTGGTACAGTGGCATCAGAGGAGAAAGGGAGCGCAAGACAGAGAGATAGATGGAGCTGGTGAGAGTGACAAAAAGAGAGAGCTTTGTTTTAATTACTTCTCCAAAAGAGAAGGGGGGAGCTGCCACCAGTTACACCTCCACTTTGAATCAAACGAGCCATTTGCATTTTTGAGGTACAAACAGAACGAGAGAGAAACAGATGAAGGGAAGGGCACGCAGATACAGAGAGAGAGAGAGAGAGAGAGAGAGAGAGAGAGAGAGAGAGATGGAGAGAGAGAGAAAGAGAGAGAGGAAACTGTGTAGGTAATGAGTCGATGGTTGTATTTATCACCAGGCTCAGCCCTCGGAGTGTAAAAATGTCCCGGCTGAGTCGGCTGAGGGGCTCTGGTGTGTTTAGGCGCATGAGTGTGGGTAAAGGCCACACTAACGAGAGGCTGGTGGAGCGATAAACAGACTGAACGGTACCGTGAGAGAAGCGTGAATGGTACATGAGGAAAAAGCAAAGCATTGGATACATTATTGATGCCACTGTTTGTGGACATCAAGGCACCTGCCCGCATCAGCAACAGCGGTGAGCCTCAAAAGGGGTGCAAGGAGCTGTCTGATTTAGAGTTGTAAGCAACAATGCATTGTGGGAGTCGAGGAACACTTTGCTGCTGTTCCGCGCTCTTTCCCTGGCCCCTGGCCTGGGCCTCGATGATTAGGACGATGCGAGCAAGTGAGAGAGAAAGTGGAACAGGCACCAACACCATTTTTTTTTTTTGTGTGAGCCATCTTTTATCGGCACTCTTTTGCACCCTTTTTTTGCACCCTTTCACCCCCCCCCCCCTTCGCGTACTCTCTCTCTCTCTCTCTCTCTCTCTCTCTCTCTCTCTCTGCCCTGTGAAGTACAAAGAGTGAGTGAAGAGTGTGGTATGGTGGCTCAAGGGAAGCCAAAGGGCTGACTGTCATTATCCCCTCCTGCATCTTTCTATTCCCTTTGCTCCCCTCTCTCTCTTTCTCTTTCTCTCTCTTTTTCTCTTTTTCTCTCGCTCCCTCTCTCTCTCGCTCCCTCTCTCTCTCTCTCCCTTGTTCTTCCCATTTCAGCCTGGTCTCATCTCCTTTCACCCCTCCGACTCTCTTCCTAAACCATCCCTTCATCTTCGAACCCATGTTCCTGCTTTTATGACTCTGGCTCACTCTACATCCCATCTGCACTTGCCGTCTCTGTCTCCGTCTCCGAATCGACTCAGCTGCTCTTTCTTTCTCCTCCTCTCCGTGTTGCTCTCCTCACTGCAAAGCGCTGTGCCATTTCAGCTCACATCCCTCGCCATGCACAACAAAGAGTGGCTGGAATAAAAAACCTTCGCTCGCAACAAAGACACTGGCTTTTCCTTTTCCTACAGAAGAGCTAAACACGAGTGTGTGTGGTTGGAGGGGGGTTGTGGACACTGTTTGTGTCCTCACAGATAAACAGAGATGGGTGATTAGAGTCTTGCCTAGTTACAAGGGAAGAAAAATATGTGCTATTTAATTTTATTTTTTATGTTTTTGAAGAGGAGGCAAACAATAACTCCAGGCTACTTGGTTTGAAAAAAAAAAAAACTAAAAAAAACAACACAACAAAAGCACACTGGCTCTATGGTAACAAGCGTTTTCATTTGCAGTGCCACGCAACCCCTGATTTAAGAATTCCTGTCGAGCAGATGAAAGAATGTACTTGGCTCTTGTGTTTATTTATGGTCCATATGATATGCACGCCAGCTTTTTACAGACATCCAAAGCAATTACCATCGCGCAGGCACATCTGAAACAAGCGCACCTGAATGTCTTCTGACGGCAAACAACCTTGAGGAGAAATGTCCCCTCGTCTTTCATGCTGTGTTTCAGATATAAGGACATCAGGTAGAAAGAACACTGCTGCAGGGAGAGTGACAGTGCAATTAGTCGGGAGAGACTTGACGCTCTCTAAAAATTGGTCGAATATAAGATGCACCCCCATCCCATCCCATCCCGCCTCCCCACATCCCGTGCGGATTCAACATATGTCATGTCTAAGTCTAATTGTTCTTTGACCAGAATCTTTTCTTTGGCTTGAAAACTGAACTTTCACATTTTTATCAAGCCCCATGTTTATTTCAAAAGGGGATCTTATTTTCATTTAACAAATGTTGATTAATTAATTTGTCTTTTATCAATCTTTTATATTTCCCTTTTTATTTGCTTTTCTGGAATGTGTGTGTGTGTGTGTGTGTGTGTGTGTGTGTGTGTGTGTGTGTGTGTGTGTGTGTGTGTGTGTGTGTGTGTGTGTGTGTGTGTGTGCAAGTGCTCTGGTATTGATATTGTAAGGACTGAACAGGTCCACACACACCAAACCAGGTCCATGTTTCTCAGAAAGAAAGAAAGAAACACACACACACACACACACACACACACACACACACACACACACACACACACACACACACACACACAAAATGTCAACCATTTATAACTAAAGGGCCATTGCACACACATGAAAAAGGAAGGAAGACATCAAACAGAGGGATAGAAATATGTGATGCAGGGAGGGAGGGGGCAGGAGGGTGAGTGAAAGAAACAGAGAAAGAGGGAGAGACAGAGGGGGAAGGAGGAGGGAGAGGAGGAGAAAATACACTAATGGCCATGCGGGAGGAGGAGGCAGTGGGGCGTAGAGGAGAGAAAGAGAAGCTAAAGAAAGAAAAGAAAGAAAGAGAGAGAGAGAGAGAGAGAGGAGTTAATTATGCATTCCAAACCTGGTCGATGTAGTCCTCCGGGAATCGCCTGCGCACCTCCGGATCTGTAAATAATTGACAGATAATATTAATTGGCTTTGGATTAGTGAGCAGGCCGAGAAGAGCGCATTAATATTTGATCAGAGGATGATAGGGACCCTGGCAGGGGAAGGGAATCCAGGGAGGGGATAGAGGGAGACGGAGGAGGGGGCTGCAGCAGGCTGAGAGGCTGAAAGCCTGATTAGGGACTGGGGCAGGAGGTGTCAGAGACACCCCTTACCACCACCCCCCCCCCCCCCTTCCATAAATCCATCCCTAACCCCCCCTTATCTTCCATCTCCACCACCACCACCATCACTCCAACCACCCTCCCTGTATCCATCCATCCACACCTCTCTAGGAAGGACAGAGAGGGGGAGAGTGTCTGAGTAACCCCCTCTGAGCCGCGCACGCACGCACACACGCACACACGCACACACGCACGCACACACACACACACACACACACACTCTATACAGACTGGGTCACTCATGCTTGAGTACAACATGCTTGCTACAGGCAGAGCTTGAAAGATTCCCCAACTGCCTTAACAAATGGTCATTTTTCAGAGGACCCATCACTGACCTCTGCCGTTTTCAGCCTCAAGCTGAACAGGTGAATGTTGAAGAGAAGTGATTTTTGTTTCTGCACTAATTGACGACAGGTGCTTGAAGCAGAAAAAAAGTTGCTGTTTCACTGTTCCTTATCTAGGCCATAGTTAACTGATTTACATGACCACGGGTTGCTGCTATGGACATACACCTCAACAAGTTGCCCCTTTCACTGCAGCGTCCCATAACTAACATACAGCAGCCATAACACAAGCAGCAAATGTCCCCCCACTCTCCTTATCAGAGCAGTACGGATGCAGAGTGAATGGGCCTTTTATACGGTGAACAGCCTGCTTATACGGCTTTTACATTCAAAATGTGTGTATGGATATGACACATGCTTAAAAGCTTCAGAGACACACCAATCAAACAAAGAATGAAAAACACGGAGAGAAGTGATGCAAAAGAGAGAGAGAGAGAGAGAAGGGGAGATAGTCAGAGCAAGGGGGGGGGGGGGGTATTAGGGGTGTTGAAAGAGAGCTGCCGACTGGTCCCACACTGCCCTGGGACATCCATCTGCTTTTGAGAACAGTCTGAGAGAAGTCTGTTTTCTCTCTCACTCTCAGTCACACACACACACACACACACACACACACACGTCGTCCTCCACTCCCCATCCCCACTTTGTGTCTGCTTAGAAGGCACTCTTTCGACGTGGACACATCTACAATAACAATTACAACTACAGCACTACAAGCTGATATGACGACAGGAAGTGAATGACCACAATGCCCTACAACACCAGTACTTCCCAAACAACACTCTAGCAGAAGTAACCGATGATGCACACTGCACATTTGCAGAAGTACCACACCATTCATTTGCTCATGTCAAAGGAACTATGGCACTCACACACACACACACGCACACACACACACACTATAGGATGTGGGATGTGCCACATACAGACATCATGGGCACTGGAGCTGCCTGTGGCAAAGTCATGTGCATTCAAAACACACATCAGATCAAAGGAGAGCTTTGGGCTGGA
>NC_055969.1:31222736-31272736 GCF_018492685.1 Alosa sapidissima
GGCCACAGCATCCCTGGGGGTGATGGGGATTCATCACCTATCGGCAGGGAGCTGGGAGTGAGAATTGGAGCTGACACTCACCTCAAGACACCCTGCTCCGCTGAGATGGAAGAATGTGTTTAGGAGCACGCACGCGCACGCACACACACACACGCACACACTTCCTTGAATTTCCCCTAGGGATCAATAAAGTATCTATCTATCTATCTATCTATCTATCTATCTATCTATCTATCTATCTATCTATTTACACACGCACACACACACAGTACAATATGATGCATACAATTGCCTATACTACCCCTGACATATTCCAAAACCTATATAACATGCAGACAACCACTCACACAACTAACCAATAAACGGACAAATGGAAGACAAAGAGAAAGACATCAACAATTAAAACAATTTATATGATATAAAAACATGCACATGCACATGCATACGCACACACAAACACACACACACACACACACACACACACACACACACACACACACAATCTTGAGTCACATGTCAAGGTATGCCATTTAAGGCCATTTTTAGTAAGACCTGCGACACAAAGACTTAAAAGCCCTGATCCATATTTCAAAGGAGAAGATGAGATGAAGTTAACTGCTGAGGCAGCTCGCGCTGTTTGCCCTCCCATCCAGAGCCACCGTAATGAAAAGGAGGGAGGCATGAAAGAAGGAATGGAGGGAGGGAAAAAAAGAAAGAGGAAGGAGAAGAAAAAGGAGAAGAAAAAAAAAAAAACACATAGACAGCCATCAATAAAAGGATGTGCATTTTTAAAAAGCATCGCACCGCACTGAGACTTCCCCTGTCTTTTTGATCTGGCTGCTTTTAATTGTGCAGCGTGTGGGGCTACAAACAGCCGGCCTTGGCCTGCCAGTAATGGGGACTCTGCTGGAGGCCTGCAGGAGGCCTGCAGGAGGAGGAGGAGGAGGAGGAGGGAGGGGAGGAGGAGGAGGGAGGGGAGGGGGCAGGCAGAGTGTGTGTGAGGGGGGGGAGTGTGTTACTCACAGGACATGGCTCTCCCAGGACCTGCACTACTGTAATTAAGAGAAGAGACCTCCTCGAGCCAGGAAAAACACACACCACACACACACACACACACACACACACACACACACACACACAAAAGAAGTCAGCTTGCATCACAACTACACCTGCTGAATGCCTTTACAGACGGGCTGATGGAAAAGCTGTTTAGTGCTGTCCAACAAGAGAAACGGTGTCTGAACAAACTTGTTGTTCTGGAGCATCAGACAGGGGCAAATCAATGGGCTCAGTGCCCTCTGTGGGAAGAGTCACTGGCAATGACCTTGAAAAGCAGAGAAGGGGGTCCGTGTCCTTAGCAGGTAAGTGTGAGGCCTCAGTAAAGTGCACCAGAAAAGAAAGGGGCTCACTGAGGGGAAACAGATGCTGAACAGAGACAGAAAGATGTCGTGGAAGAAAGTCACTCGGCAAGGACGAACCAAAGGATGAGAAGGAAAGAAGACAGAAGGAATGGGAGTGTGTGTGTGTGTGGGGGGGGGACATAAACATGTGCCATTTATAGTGTCGGACAAACCCAGAGAGAGAGAGAGAGAGAGAGCGAGAGAGAGACGGAGAGAGAGGAGAGGGGTTAGGTCAGTTCAGTTCTCACTGGCGTGCCAACACTCCCCATTCCTGTGGAGTCTCAGGCTCTGTTTTGGCAACCTCATGCTTGAGGACTCAGAATCCTGGCCGACCCCACTAAACAAAAACCCCAATACAGCGTCGGAGGAGTCCCCCATTTCCCAAAATACCTGTTTCACATGAGACAAGTCACAGGTCCATCCACTATGGAAACTACTGTGGCATTGTGCTAGCATACTGACACGAGGTCACTCCTGGTTACATGCAAACTCAGTTTTAGAATATCCATTTAGTTTTCCAACTGACCTCAACAGCAACGCAAAACTTGCACAAAATGCACAAGCTTGCATGCATGTGGATGAGAATGCGCTAGCTGGCTAGTTAGCCACGGCCAGTCCGGTTTTTTATATAGGTCAGTGGTGAGGGAGCTGGACCAGCATCATGGAGCAGTAACTTCAGCAGTATCCAGCCCCAGTGTGCTAACACTTCTAAAAATATGAGGCTTGTCCCCCACCCTTCCATTCTCTGCCCCCCCACCCAAACACATACCACAGGGGCTGGTGTCATCTGAACGCAGGCCTGAGGACCGCAGCTCCGGGACAGAGAGGGAGGCCAGCTGTCCGTGACCGGAGCTTAAGCGACAAACCAAAGTGTTGTGTGCTCTCAAAGCTGCAAGTGCGAAAGCTTTTTTTTGCTCCCAAAACACCATTGGTCAGTTCACTGCATGCAATCTCAGCAAACACCCACAACACAGCACGATGTCAGCTGTTCTTGCTGAGGCACGGTGCGGATCTCTCTGTGTCTGTGTGTCACGCACCCTCCCCCTCCCTCCCCCCCTCTATCTCACTTCTTTGGGCGGCTCTCGAGGAAGCATCTCAAGAGAGAGGAAGGTGAGGCGATGTGGCCTGACAAGACATGACACAAGCAGAATATCATGTGTCAATCAATCCACTCGCAGTGAACTCGGCTAACAAGAGCATGACATGTTTAACACACTTGCACTGCAACATATTACAAGACAGCACTTTTTCCTTGAGTAGCTGGAAGACTGGGGATTGTAAACTTGGTCAGGAATTCAGCTCTGGATTATAGAGTAGTTTCTGATATTGTGCTTGGCATGATTCCAAGACTATGGTACAAAAACACTACAGAAGATACACAAGAGAAAGCGAAGCAAGCTCTGGGGGGGGGGGGGGGGGGTGCGTGGAGGGTTCTCCAAGCGTGTTAAAAGTTAAACGCCGGCATCATGTCTCATCTAGCCTTTCACCCCCGCTCCTCCTCCTCCGCTTCTTCCATAGCCTGGTAAAACCTTCTGTTGCAAATCTGCTTCTCCATTCACTGGTGTTTGCCTGGATTAAGGCACTTTCACTGCCTGTGAAAACCTGACACAAGCCAAGCCAAGCCGAGCCAAGCCAAAGCCCTAGCCCAAGCCAGGCTGCTTGTAGCCACACACAGCCCAACCATAACCACACACCCAGCAGACAGGGGGGGCCCATGCCGGATCGGGTTGCAGGGCTGACGAGGGTGCGGTATGGACACAAGCCCACGGTCCTCCCTCTCTCTCGCTCGCTCCCACACAACACCCACCCCCAACAGAGGCGTCCCACTCAGGGTCTGATGAAGACATCAGGGGCTCCTGAGCGAAGTGGGAACCGATCCAGGTGTGTGTGTGTGTGTGTGTGTGTGTGTGTGTGTGTGTGTGTGTGAGAGAGAGAGAAGAACCAGAGAGCTAGAACTAGGAGGCTAAAAAGAAAGGTCAGAAAGAAAATGAGGCAGAGGTTTGACAGACTAAGCCAAAAAAAAAAAAAAATGAAGGAGGGGGCTCTAGTGCTCCAATTTTGTTTGTTTTTTCCCCTCCTCCTCCAGCTGAAAAGGGGGACAAATCCAGCATAGTCTTATTTCCGACTAAGGTTTGGCTCGCTTTCCCTCGTCTTCTTGTGTTTTTTTTTTTCTGCTCGATAAAGCACTGGAGAGCAAATAGCACAGTCTTCCAACTGAAGGAGCCCTGCCTCTGCAAACAAAACAAGGCCGCCTTAATCCCAAAGCCCTGGAGACAGAGAGAACAGGAGAAGGAGGGAGGGGTGTGTGTGTGTGTGAAAAAGAGAGAGAGCGTGAGTGTTTCTATCTGTCTCCCTGTCCGCCTGTCGATGTGACTATGTTTCCATGGGTCTGTGTGTCTGTCTACATCTCCTTGTGTATGGGGATTGTGTGTGTGTGTGTGTGTGTGTGTGTGTGTGTGTGTGTGTTGGGGGGGTGCTGGGTGAAGTCGGATGGGAGGTGGCATGGGGGTGGAGAGGAGAGGACGTTAGTCATATCATAAATAGTCGGCCTGCACTGTGGGACTGGACAGGGCTGGGTGGAGAGGCGAAATGGGCCTTAATCATGCAGAACACATTGATTGTCAGCTGTGGGGCAATGCCACGCGAGGGTCGCAGCCAGTCGGGATCAGTTTGATTGCATCAACTGAAATTGGACAAATTGGGGAGATGGGAGATGGATGGATGGATGGATGGATGGATGGATGGATGCATGCGAGCTTGCAGCGCCCGGCGAAACCAACTGCGAGACGAGGAGACTCAAGAGTGCAGCGGCCGTCGCTCGGCGACCCAGAAAAACAAAAGGCATTTGCGTTCCATGTCTGTCATGATTCAGTGCAACTGAAGTTTTTTTTTTGTTGTTGTTTTGCTATTTTGCCATTGTTGTCTTTTTTCTCAAAACTGAGCTCTGAATGCAAGCTGGTTTTTAACAAGTAAATTATTATCGGTCAAATGGAAACTACAAGAGAAAAAATCTATGGAAATACTATGTGGCGGGGGGCTGTATGACCACTGCGGCAGCACAGCTATACAGTATTCACACACGACTTAACTTCCATGAAAAAGATACATCGTCTATTAAACTTTAAGTCTCTATGTTTCTCTCTCTCTACATTCTCTCACTCTTCCTTCCTCTCATTTTCCTTTCTCTCCCTCTCTCTCTCTCTCTCCACCTCCTTCCCACACTTCCCTCCCTTCCTTGCTCAAACCCAAACCACTGCTTGGCACTAGTCCTGTGCCGCTCTACAATCAGAGAGCGAACGAGCGAGCGAGCGAGAAAGCGAGAAAGCGAGAGAAGCAGGAAGCTTAATTAGTGTTTGCTGCACTCCTGCTGCCGTCACTCCTCAGGGGCCAGGCCCGCAGTTCCCACGAGGGTCAGGGGTCACGCTGCTGACCTCGGGGAGGCGGAATGTGAAATACCACTGTTACACTCATCAAAGCGTGCCTGATCGTAGCCGGAAAAAAAACAGCAGCTAGCCACCAGTAAACAACTGAAAGGGCTTCTGAGTTTAAATTACAAAGTCACACTTTTTTCCCTTTTAGAGCACTTCTGAAAAACAGCTAAAGTTTCTACAACAATTCCTTGAGATGATCTGTGTTTTGACGCAGAAAATCCATCCTGCGGTCCAGCATTATCTGATTCGGCCATTTTAAAGGTTATTGTGGGTTCCCATTAAAGGTCCGACTGTTTTCTTTGTGGCTGTGGCCCTTTACGTATCGACCTTCCAATTAAAACCATGTCCGAGGAGGAGGCCAAATGCCTGTGTGTTTGGCTGCACACCTCCTGTGAAGTGGAGCCCCCTGAATGTAGGTACGCCAGTGTCCCCTTCTCCCTGTGCTGAACAGGGGATAAAGGACCCAAGGAGTAGTGGTAGCTCATTCACATGGAAATGCAATGACTCTGATTAACTCTTTCTGAGTTAACCGTTTTGCCATTTACAAAGAATCACCACCACCACCACCACCCATTCACAACGGAGCAGGGTTAAGAAGGCCTTGAATGTGTGTAGAACAGCGATTTGGGCCCATGGTGAGCAGCAGTGGACTAGCTCCAGCAGTGAGGTATTAGAGAAACTCTCAAGAGACTATAGACTCCAGTTAGTTCTCCTCTCACAGTCCACACAGGAAATGTTTTAATCAAGATATGCCAAGCCACTTTTCTTTTAAATGACCTCCATTAAATCTAGCCTTATCGTACAGACAGGTGTGGGGCAGCCGTGGCCTACTGATTAGCACTTCGGACCTGTAACCGGAGGGTTGCCGGTTCGAACCCCGACCAGTAGGCACGGCTGAAGTGCCCTTGAGCAAGGCACCTAACCCCTCCCCGAGCGCCGCTGTTGATGCAGGCA
This sequence comes from Alosa sapidissima, assembly GCF_018492685.1. Lineage (NCBI taxonomy): Eukaryota > Metazoa > Chordata > Actinopteri > Clupeiformes > Clupeidae > Alosa > Alosa sapidissima. The sequence goes on from NC_055969.1 coordinate 31,228,522, forward strand.
GCTCACTGCGCCGGGATTAGTGTGTGCTTCACCTCACTGTGTGTACACTGTGTGCTGTGTGTGTTTCACTAATTCACGGATTGGGATAAATGCAGAGACCAAATTTCCCCTCACGGGACCAAAAGAGTATATATACTATACTTATACTTATACATAGGTTATCACACAAAATCACCGGCTGCCCTGCAAAACGGTCCCGTTGTCAGGTGTTTTTCTATGCCACATGTTCACACAAGACTTTCATTGAACATCCAAAGAAAGAAAGAAACTGGTCATTACAGCAATAGACTAGTTTGTGACTAGCTTGTGACAGACTGAGTGTGCCAGCTTGCTTTTCCGTAGAATTGAAATACAGTGTTTTCAGCTGTGGACCCGGTGTAGGCCAGGTGTAAGAATATGAAAGAAAGACAAAGTGGATGTGTGTCAAAGTTTTCAATAGACCCTTTCAACAATAAAAACAAAAACAATGCTTGAACGTTCTATTTGGGCCCCAATCTACTTCCTCTGCATTAAGATAACATATGGAATGTTAAAAAGGAAGCCTTGTGGGGCCAACTATGATGCTGATAATGGAACTCTCTTGAAAGGGTCCATACAAATTATTAAAAGTACTTTAATCTAATACAATACGCAACCATTTCATTGAATATGATGTACCAATCCTATATTCAGGTCTGACAGTGTTACCATTAGAAATGATCTCCATATAGATCACATGCACGATTGACAAAAGAGGAGAGACAGTCAGTGTAACAAGTTGTAATCCAATACGCATTAGGTGTAGATGGCATCATTTGAATAGCATCATTTAAATGATTAATTAATGCCTAAGCCTACACTAGTGCACAACTCCCCTTCAGCAGCCAGAAGCTCATGACCTAAGAAAAACCCTGCTTTGTCATCACTTAAATTCCCGCAACAGCTGCCCTATGTCACACCACAAGTCTCTAGATATCTGCTTTTGCAAAATGACTAGATGGCCTCACAACTAATTCTTCATCAGTGATTTGCCCCCCAGTAATAAACAGACTTAATTTAATCTTCCAAATGTTGAGACTGAAATAACCAATGGTTCATAGCTGTGAATGTAATGTCATGTCGAGGCAAAACAATTCAGAAATCAACTTCAACATAGGGCTAGGCAGTATGGCTAAAAATCATATCTCCATTTGCTGTGGAGGACATTTAGATTTACATTTATTAATTTAGCAGTACTTTAATGATCCAAAGTCACTTCAAAATCAGGAAAAAGGTGGAGACATTAGGTAGCAACTAATAGTACAGTAATCAATACTACTTGTATTACCAGATGATGAGTGTAGAAGTTTAAGAACTAGTCAAAGTGTAATCAAAGGAGAAAGTGCTAGAACAAGAAGGAGGTAGAGGAGGGAAGAAGGGGAAGAGCATGGTGAGAGAAAGTGGAATAGAACATTAGGTCCAGTATTCCAATATGGAAAGTGGAATAGAACATCATGTCCAGTATTCCAATATGGAAAGTGGAATAGAACATCATGTCCAGTATTCCAATATGGAAAGTGGAATAGAACATCATGTCCAGTATTCCAATATGTGTCCAATATTCAGAGGTGGAAAGTAACGAAATACATTTACTCACGTTACTGTATTGAGTAGTTTTTCTGTGTATTTTGTATTTTTTAAGTAGTTTATAAAATCGGTATTTTACTTTTTGAGTGAAGTATTGTACTTCGCTACATCAAAAATCCCATCTGTTACTTGAGTAAAAAAAAAAAAGTTAAGACTAACGAAAACAGAAAGGGAGAGAAAAAAAAATCACGCCCTAAACCACTAGCCTAGTGTTAATGATCAGCATGTAGCCTACAACAGGACATGAATCAAGCTGAGGCCATGCAGTCTTTCTGAAAGTGATGGAGATGGAGCTGGATCACGAGATGCATCAGATTAGCCTAACCTATGAAAGTGTATTTTCCACTATTCCAATGGGTTGTCTCAGTTCGTTTTAGCACCAATGATTGCGGAGATATTCAAGCAAACACCATGGGATTTCGTGTTTTGACGTTTGTGCTCACCTTTCTTTGGAAAGAAGTTTATTAGCAGTTGTTTCCCCTCATTTTGATGTCTCTCTTTTTCCTGTTTTGGCCTTTGTTTTTAGTAACCTGACTTGGCTTACTTGGAGAAAGACATTGCACCAGCAGCACAACAATTAGTGGTCCACTACTAGCGATGCTCAACTAAATAAACAAAAGATAGACTACCTTATGAATCGTGCAGGCGGACTAAACCATTTAGCTCTTTAGCAAGGGAGAGTGAGAGTGACCTTAGACAGTTTTCACTATGTTTTGTATACAAAATCCAGTCAGTCAAACTTTACATTTAATTTTGAAGTTAAAATATTCAGGTAAAATAAATATATGGTGGAAATAAGTATTGAACGCTTAATTTTTTTTCCAGTAATTAGCCTAAACTTCCAGTGAGTCTATTCGAAATTTTCACCACACATTATATTAACACACATATAGGCCTAAAAAATCCAAACATAAGAGTTTTGTGTATTAAAGTGGAATGACACAGGAAAAAAGTATTGAACGTGCCTACTGAAATTTCTTCAATACTTTGTGGAAAAGCCTTTGTTTGTAAAGAAAGCTTCAAGACATTTCCTGTATGACAAAACTTATTAGTCGCAGTATCAGGTGTGATTTTGGTCCATTGTTCTAAACAGATTCCAGGGGTCCCTCTTGTGAATCCTAATCTTTAGTTCCAGATTACTTCCAGAACTGTTTAATTGAATTGGCTGCCTTCAAGTCTTTCTGGAGCTTTCTCCGAGTGGTCCTTGGCTCTTGGAATTGACTATCCTTCTGACTCCCTGGTCAGAAATATTGCGAGGAGATCCTGTGCCGTTTGATGATGCAGTGATGTTACTTCCACTTGGAGATAATGGCTCCCATGCTGCTTACTGGAAGATTCTGAAGTTTTGAAATGCATCTGTAACCAGTTTCATTGATATGTTTTGCAACAATAAGGTTGCAAAGGTCTTGGGAGAGCTTTTTGCTTTTATCCATCATGAAATGTTTCTTGTGTGACACCTTGGTAATGAAAAACCTTTTTATAGCCCATCAATATGTAAACTACTAACCAAGCTTATATTAATTTGCGCAGATAGAAAGGATAACTACTCTTTAACTACTTACAGATTCCAGCTCGTTCCTTGCCTTAGTACTTTTTCTTAGCGTGTTCAATACTTTTTCCATGTGTTATTCCACTTAATTACACATGACTCTACTTATGGAGTTGTTTGGATTTTTTATGTGTGGATTACCTGAGTTATTACTAATGCCTGATGAAAATGTTGTGCCCCCTGTATTCCACTTTTCAAGGGCCCTCTCCTCCATTGCCCTATACTTCCCACTTTCCCCCCCAGTTCGACGCCCTTTAATCTGCTGAACCTTCTGCTCGTTTCCAAATATAAAAAAAACTCTCTGCAACTCAACATTGGCCTGCCTGCCTCAGCTGCCTGTGAGGGGCTTTTCAGTTGTGCTGGATTACTGTTCACTGCAAAGCAACCCAAGGATGAGTGCAACTAACTTTGAAAATCAACTACTGCTCAAACTTAAAGGAGAACTCCGGTGATTTTTCACATAGATCTCCATTTCTCAACATCCTTATCAGGCAAGTACCTCCACTCGGCGGCCATATTGCAACACTTTTTGGGCACTTATCGTGCATCTATTTCGGCAGAAATGTGTGTGCGTAAAGCTTCACGACACCAATCTTGCTCCAGCAGCGAGATCACAACAGATGATTGGCATGATGTCTTCACAGCACACCACATGATTGGCTTAATGTATTTTACAACACACCACATGATTGGCTCAATGTATTCACATGTCAACGTTTTGCCGCGGAAGGGTTGTGAAGTTTGCGCTACAAACTAACCCCATGCATTACTATGGAGGATTTTTTGAGTGCTGTATCTCCTCATTAGAAAGTCTCTGGTAAAACTGGTTGTTCTGGTACCCCCCCCAAAAAAAAAAAGTAACTAAGTAACTTTTACTTAAAGTACATTTTAAATGAACTACTTTTTACTTTTACTTGAGTACATTTTCAGATCGGTATTTTAACTTGTACTTGAGTAATATTTCATCAAGGTATAGGTACTTTTACTTGAGCACAATATTTTCATACTTTTTCCACCTCTGCCAATATTCCAATATGTGGTTTAATGTTCTGCATTTCTCATTAGTGGGCCACTTTGACACTAAAAGTATGATATCTTTACTGTCCCTGTGTATATGTATATGTGTTATATATTATGACTTTGCAGTGTTTCACTGTTCTGCATGGCTGCGTCAGTAGCTATCTGCTCCGGATTGCCAGGTTGCCACTAATCAGAGTCTGATTCAGTGTAGTCCACATGAGATGGGATGACCAACGCCATCTCCCCTCAGCCTGGAAGGATGCTTAAACTCTAACTATTTCCTTGTCTAGTCAGAGCAGCTGATGGATCTTTAGGTGAAGTCATGCTGTCTCTTCCCTGATGTGCATCATTGTAAATAAACTCTGTTCCTGATTTTTCATACTATTGGTCTGACTGGGTCTCTATTTCATCTGTGGTATCAAAATTACCATCAATGGTAAGTGCATGCTAGGTGTGTTGGGTTACTAGAAGTGTTAGGAGAGGAGGTACCCTTGGGAGAGTTCGTCTTTATAGACCCCCTTAAGAGTTCTTTTTTACCTTAAAATAATGCTTCCAAAATAATTTTGGCGGCACATAAACTCTTAATATGGCAAACGGCCCTTCTGTTGCACTCTGAGCAGGTCTTATCGGTTGGAAAACAGCCACAGGAAGTTTGGTGTTCGGGTAAGAATGTTTCACGATTTTCATGAGATGTCTTCGGGTCAACTATTCTAGAAGTTGCATGGCTGGTTCTCTTGTTAGTGACTCGCTACAGCTATGCTGTTTGGCTATGCTAGGTGAACGATTCCCCCATCACATGTTTGTTTACCATCAAATTGGCTTTGTCAAGGTTATATTAAGGTGAAAATCTTGCATACCTTTAAGTATCAGTATTTGTTTGTAATAACAAAAAGTTATGCTGTCCTATATCTAAGTAGTAGCACTTGCACATACAGCATAATAACACAACTGCAGGCCTACACACAGCAAACATGTCAGAGCAGTAATTTAAAGGCGAACTATGCAGGTTTTTTAGCTTAATTTACCTTAATTTAATAGCTTCGGAGTCATTGGAATGGTTATATGACTTTTTCGGGTTGAATGGTGGCTGTCCTGCTTCCCCCTAGGTCCTGTGAGCGGAAAAAACACCCTTGCGACTTTGGGCCGGCGGGCCGACGGCCTCAGTGTCAGGAAGTATAACGAGTGTAACAAATTGCTGTACTGCATTTAAATACACATACACATTAGGCACCAGCTAGAACAAGGTAGCGATGGAGTTTCTCAGACATTCGTCATGACAGAGCCAGCGAAATGAAGCAAAACCCGAGAAAACAGCGAAGAAATTGGCAATACTGCATAGTTTCTCTTTAAGTATAAATGTCAGTGGTGGAGGAGGGTGTTTGATAATGGGTGAAACAAAGTTGAAAATAAAATTCTGTGAACGCATTATTTTTTACTTCTTTTTAGGCTTAGTAGCCTAAACAGAATGTCCCCTTCAAAATATTAATAATCAGTGGTGTTATCAGGATATCATCCTAAGGTGGGCATTTGGACATGTAATCCTACCTGTCTACCATAGTATAGGCTACAATCACAAAATGATCACACTTGACACTAAAATATTACAACATAATGCAATCAAAAACTGTTCTGAACAAATTGTTCTCCTGTGCAACGATACACCTGAACCTATTTTTCACTGACATGATCACAGAAAAAAAACTAGCTAACTCCAAAACGTTTTCATGGTAAGAATATTTGTTAGGGTGGGTCACCACAGTAGAAATATTTGTACAATTCTAATTCAAAATGGAACAGAAACTCTTTTATATATAACTGGATGAACACAAATAGACTAGGGAGAAGTACATTAAGATACAAGCATTCAAGTAATCTGTGAGCACCCCTGGTACAGATATAGTATCCCTGGTACACAGCATGTACCACTGCATGCATCTTAAACACTAGTGTTTCTCTGTCCTCTGTAACAGAGGAACTGAAACTGAGGCAGAAAGTGCTGAATGGACACTTGGAAGAGTAGGCTTAGGTCCACAGAAGAGTGGTCACATGCTAGCACACTAAGTTTGAGTCTGTGACAGTACCACACTTCTCTGTGAGTAGAGGCATCATCTTTCAAGATTCACTGCAATATACGGTGGAATATAACCCCGAGATACGACTTTTCCCAGTGACTCTGATGTGATCCACCACAGTGCGTTGGGTGTTGAAATAGACAGAGCACAATCACTTGAGCATTCACCCCATTCAGAACACCTTAAGTTATTCATGAGAATGTCAGGGACTCCTGAGTCCTGAATGTGAAAGCTGATAGCCTACCTGGTCCTGCCGTTCCAGGGTGTATCACCTCCACATACACTTCGAACGTTGACTCTGGGCTCTCCCTGCAAAAAATCACATGTAAAAGACAGAGGTCAACCGAGGCTGAACAACAACTGATTGCAACAGAATGTACAGAGCCCACATGCAAGTGTTCAGGCAAGTCAGAACTGAGTCAGTGGTGTTTCTCAGAATGTGTGGGTTACCATGGAAGTGAAGTCACTGACAAAAAGATGTGAAATCTTGGTTGGTTTACAGTGTCAACCCTTCTGCTGCCAACTGTGATCCAAACCCAGGTTCTCAGTAAACTGAGTTGGAGGAATGTGATTACGGTCATAGCAGATCTATATGTGTTCAGTGATTACAGAAGTGCAGTGCTGGTTGAAAGGAAGGAATGCTAATTACTTCACAACTTTGGTAACACTGTCCCTTTTGCAATGAGTAGGCTATTGCTGCATTCTGGAAGGCAGTTCGCAATGTAGATGTTGAATTAGGTGAAATCACTTGACTTAATGAAAATATCAAAGAACAGCCTCAGTGTCTTCCGACTGAGTGTCAAATAATAATGGAGGTCAAGAGTACGGTCTTTCTACTGGGGCTAGTGAAGAAAAATAAACAATGTTGACAATTCAATGTTAATAGTGTAGGCCTACCCATCAGACGTGACATTTACATCCTTTTGAGAAAACAGTAATGGAACACTTTATGATAGACTAGGCCTACATAACACAGTGAAAATATGGCATCATAAACGCAAACAAGTCGTTCACGTCTGGCGCAACATAACCTCACATCAAATTGATAGCAGAACTGACTAGCTTAGCATTCTGTGTTTCCAGCTGAACTTGAAACAATGTATTAGCGCGTTGACACATTTCTTAATTCCTACCGACACATGTAACAATGTATCAAGACAGACCGCAGAAACAATGTTCAAGGACAGAACCTTGTGTGCGCAAATGTAAACATTCGTAGCCTTCACCTACACTAGGATACAGATAGTAAAGGTGCCAAGCCTTCACATTGTTTACATGTTCACACATGGTATTTCCCTGAGGTAAAAGGCAGGAAATAGGGACACCAACGCTTATTCTCATTGCCTACACATAACAATATGTAGTAATTATATACAATTTCAAATATCGCATGTGATAAGATGAGTATATTAACCAAATATCAGGACATCCTTTCTGCCGTAACAGATCCAGGCCTTGTGGAGCCACTGTCACTTTCTCGATAAAATGTAGGATTTTCTTTTGTGACCTGAAATTCGAGAATAAATAACGCTTACTTGATACGAGACCCCATTTTCTTTAGTCACGGAATCCAAGCTTATCGTAGCTCAAATGGGGCAAACATGCGTTGCTCGACTGAATATTTTTCTGTTACCCCTGGTCAGACGGTCCAAGGGAACGCCATGGTTTCCACGCGCCGATCACGCTACCAGTGCGTGGAGGAATTATGGGGTTTGTAGTTTCCATTCATAAGTCCCTCCCATGAATGTCATGGTTCCCAAAACGTTTAAAATACAACTCCCATAATCCACGTCTGCGCGGATGGACAGTCGCCTGATGAGGATGGCTGTGTATCATCTTGCCTTGGTACACTGTCGTCAGACAGGCAGAAGACTGGGTGGAACACATCACATATATGATTTCGCATCCTTTCTTTACATTTCTTGAATTATTTCTACATTTGAGGAGTAATCCGTATTGCTTTATTATAGACTCTGTGTTTTATGTATCGTCTCAGTCATACTCATTTGCTTGGTAGCCTATTTAGAAATAGGCTATGGAATTTGTACAGGGCTCTCTATATGTATCATGCCCCTATGAAATATGTTTCTATATCTCCGGCTTCCAAGCACACATAGTCCTTATCAGTAACCTACCTATAATGATAGTGAAAGCAGTGTGTGTTAAGATAATCAAATGTGTCATTGATATTAGGTATCTATGCAAAGCAGGGAGCGATGACAGCAAAGGAGCAGGAGTTGGGCTACATGGCCGCCAACTTTGAGGCACGTTGGAAAACGATAAGCTAGCTGGTATCAGAGTCGTCCTAACTATGACCATGAGCATATGTGATTCTGATGGCCAAGATCCCTGACTTTAGGAAACCTACGTAAGTGACAGCCTAAGTAGGCATAATGAAATATGTTTGCTTAATCATGGTTGTTATTTGGTTACTGGACAATATGACCATGTTGTTTGATCTAGAAGCTATAGATATAACCGATGATATGTCTAGCCATTACCTTTCAAGTTAATAGTATAGTTGGTAGCCTAATCTCCAATAAGAACCCTACTTGATCAGCTGGGTGGATCTTAAGACTTAGACACTAAAATTATGCTGTTCAGTTCTGTATTCTGAGGGATATGTTTTTTGTGTTTTTTAAGAGTTTTCTTCAGAACCATACCCTGGCTTCACAACATTACCTGGGGCCTTTGTATTGGCACATGCGCATTATCTGAAACCTTTTCATTGGTTAAAGGAATGGCCATATGATGATTCAGCATTTTTTCTGCATAGCCAGAACTGCGCCAGCAGTAAGTGAAATATTGTCTATTTATATGCACCGTCAAATCATTTGCCTATGTTAAGAACAGCAAATGCGTTTTATAACTTAATAGCGCCTCCCCTCTCACATACTGCTCTACAACATGTGCCGGTAAAAAGGGTTGCATTTTGATTGTACTTAACCTTAATGGGACTTTAACCTTCTGGCTTGTACATCTCACGTCACTATGAAGACGTGTCTGTCAACAAAAGCAACAAAACTTATTTGTGACCTTCAGTGCTATAGAAGTGGTAAGGTATGGTGTTGTGATGAGAGATCAGATCTCACAAATTGATTAATTGGGGTTATGCCTAAATATCATCACGGAAAGAACAGCCTGCTCAGACTGGCGTTTCACTGTTGCATTTTAATTACAGGGTAGCAATATTTGCAGTAATTTATAGCATTTTACTTGGAAGTGGACTAGGGTACAGTCAATAGGACGCATTTGGCAGCAGAAGGCTAGCCTATTTAATGGCGAGATTACTTCACTAATCACTGTGGTCAAAACTTTGCACAGGATAGGCTATGCAGACGGCTATGCAGGCCAGTATTCATCCAATCTAATCCCTGTTAGAAGTGTTTCTGATCTGCAGACCTAAAGCAATGCTCTCTCTCTCTCTCTCTCTCTCTCTCTCTCTCTCTCTCTCTCTCATTTGAGAGCGCGCGTTCCCCTCCCTTCCACAGAGACCAGAGAAAGAGATTGTTTAGTCTTTTGTTTGTGGCCTTTGCAGTGTTAGTCATTAAATGCATTTGGAAAAAAACATAACGTTTCTCTTTCCAGGTTTAGTCACAACACGTATTATGTAATTGTGTTTTATATATATATATATATATATATATATATATATATATATATATATATATGTAACATTTTATGGTTGATAGGCCTATATATAGCCTATGCATACGTTTTTACCAGTTTTGAAATGTATGCTAGGCCTACTACATTTAATCAACCTATCCAATACACTATAAACAAGTAAAGGAATGGGTTGTGTCCAAAAAACAGCATTAGAGATATCGCCTACCCTGTGCAAGTGTACTAATTCAGTGTCTGACATGTAAGGAAACAGTGCAAGACTGATTAGTTGACAACACATCACTATACTGTATCTGCGGACGCTTGGCTTACATGGCGTGGTGTGCGCTCTAAAGATCGGGTCATGATAATCACAGCACAGGAGATAAATGAATTTAAAAACGGTGCAGACAGTGGACGGTGGATGGCATATCCACATTGCCATGGCAATATTTCCTTTAAACGGAGATCTGACGGGGTTGTAGGTTAGCTATGCTACATGTAGATGAAAAAAAATCTATATTTCGAGCGATATGGATTTGATGTCAATTGTAAACTACTTGTGAAATTATTTATGTTTTAATGACAACAAAGTAGCCTAAACACTCGACAAATGAGAGAACTTGTGCGTTAGTGTAGGTTAATTTGCAGGTATTGTTTCTTTCATATATAAAGCACAACTTCAAATAATAGGACGATCGATGAGATTTAAACTGATTAAATACTACCTAACTGAGCTGCACAATATCATATTTCATACACGCGAGCGGGGAGCTCCCAACTCAATGTTTAATGCATGAGCTAACATTATGCCAGACAGCGGACGTAGATGATAAATATGCATTTATTCAATTAAGGGTACACGAGTTTTTATTTGCATACGGATTTGGAAGTTAAGCCCAGTCTTGTTTATGCTGTGAAAAGGCTTTTCTATGTTCATTTCAATAGTTTGTTCTTCCTATGTAACTTTAGGGAAATAGTTGTTAGAACATAGCCTGGTTCTAGGCTAGGCATATAGTTTATCAAGTAGTTTACTCATTGAAAAACATTTGTTGGTAAAGTATCAAATTATCTAGTGTTTTATCTTACAATCAGTTCGCAGGTAGGGGTTTAATTTGTTGCATTGTGGGAGCTCTGCGCCTTTCTTTCTTAACTTCTCACTCAGTTTTACCTCCATAAAAGTCAACCTTAACCATAGAAAAATTAAAACCATCATAGACCAAGAAGGACAAACGCATACATTTAGTCCGCATTACTCCAAGACCCCAATTAAGTTGCTCAAAGAGATCACAATGTCACATTACGCATACCATTATTCCCACACCCCTGGGCAAAATTGTCTGTGACATTACACAATCAATCACAATGACCTCTCATAAAATTAAGTGCAATATTTGAAAGCAACAACATCCAACACCCGTAAGTTTGAGAATACACGCTGTGATCTTTGGCAACCGCTTCGCGTTCAGCAGCCAGCTTTTCAAAGCACTGTCGATCCAAATGAGAGTGGGAACCGCTGGTCTCCCTAATAGCTGTCCGATGCCAACCTTGTGCATGCCAAAGTGCATCAGCTCGAAAATGAATGTAGCCTATAGCAGATTTAAAGGCCGGTGACTGAATAGATACCCATACTGAATTAATGTCGAGTCAGACCTCGAACTGAGGGTTATTTAATCAAGACGCGCGAGTTGCATTAGCTGAAAATATAGCAAGCCTCTGGTTGATATTCTCCTGGACCATCAACAAAGCTACAGCATGTTACGTATGCATTTGTCAATGAATGAGTGTACCTATTGCATGCAAATATATTGACCTAACCAATAAATCCCAGCGGTCCTCACACAGCGTGACTTAGACTGCCAATAGAGAATTGTGTGGCGTCAATTTTCTTTAGAAACTAAACTGGGCTTTTATTTTATTTATACAACCATTGTGTGTAGACTAATTTGCACCATGTCACTGTATATTCATACAAACAAATTGACCCCCCCTAATGGAAGTAGGGCCTACATTCTGAGACTATTTGAGTATAGTCATGGTAAATGATAATGTTATTTCAATAGAATGAGCTATATACAAGCACTGCAGGAGTCGCAGTGTTTTATTATGACAACTATACCTAATTTAAGGTCCAGGGTCGGTAAAAGTGAAACAAAACGGCTAATCACATTAAAAAATGATAATTACCCCTAGTTTCAGTGGGGCAAATAAAATGACCTAATTCCACTCAGGGATAAACTGCTTTACATCAAATCATGCTCTGACAAACGAGATTGGAATATGCAAATATGGTTGACACAATTCGAATGATATTGTTTGACAACGACATGTCGCATTTAGGCGACAATAGACTTATTTGTATCTGTTTAATAAAACCATAAATTTGACATCAAGTGGATCTTAGATGTGCGTCTAATCAAAAGTGCATTGACTTTTTCTGAGTGCAAATGGCCATAGTGTTTACAAACAATACTTTTTTGTCAGTTTCTAAGTTACAAAAATATGTAGTCTTTTGAAAAAGAAAAATGACAATCCATTAATAGAAAAAATATCAATTAATACAATAACACCCTAATTCCTTTGGGGATATTTACACAGTTGAGTATTGAGTAATGCGCGTGTGTTTGTTCTGTGCGCCTTTCTGAATATCACGCTGGCCATCCCCATGGTGCATTGTAGGCTACCATGGCTGCAGCGCAGCAGCAGGCTTCGACTTCCAAAGCCACTCATTCGCCTCATGAGTCGGGGTTGTCTATTGCAACACTGTGAAGGAAAACCCTGGTATACACACACTGGCATGGGTATCAAGACAGATTATGTTTCAATACATTTGCGCCCTGACAGGAGGCTTGGGCAACACAAAGTAAATGTCCAGTAATGACAATTAGTGTAATTAGGAAGAATAAAACCTTGTAAAGATGGCAGTAGGTCTAAGCAAAATTATATTGCCCATATATGGCCTAAATTACTTGACTAAACAACAGCAACAACAACACACTACTTGTTCACCAAGAACAAGAGATGACACAAAATAAAAATAACAACAACAACACTACTACTATGACTACTACTACTGATAATAATAACAACAATAACTACAATAGTAATATTTCATTAATTGTTTATGGTTATTATTAGTATTAATAATAATAGTATTTACATGACTTGTTTTTGTTGTTATTTAAACAGATAAACAAATGTGAAACAAAGTGTTCACTGTGTGTGTCTCTGTGTATGTGTGTGTGTGTGTGTGTGTGTGTGTGTATGTGTGCGCGCGTGTGTGAGTGTATGTGCCAAAATGTGCACACCACGTGTGTGTGTGTGTGTGTGTGTGTGTGTGTGTGTGTAAGAGAGAGAGAGAGAGAAAGAGAGAGAGAACGAGAGAATATAAGCTTTGTCAAAATAAATAGTAGGCCCTCCAAAACATTGGCTTCATCCTCATTATTAAAAATGTTGGAAACGCATTATATCAGACCTAAAATAGCTTGTGTGTTTTTGATAAATGAAGAGACTCAGTGGCAGAAATGTGCATTTCCACGCTCAATAGCCGTTAATTACATGGATTAATCAAGCGGTGCTGTGCGCGGCCCCGTGCTGGTGCTTATGTCGACCGACAGGAGATCTGAGTCCCCCGCGGCCGGTAGCCTTGTTTTTCTTTGTCGGAGTTTAGTCACGGGTGTTGAGATGGAGCTGGTCCCGCATTGTGTGTCCAATCTGCCCGTCGGGGCTTCGGAACAGATGGTGCAGGAGGGGATGACGTAGCTAAAAGGTGAGTGAGGTGACGGAAGACCTGTGATTTGTTCACCTGTCACGTCCCTTACCTGCCACTTTCCATGTGTTAGGGTTGGGTTTCCCAGCGCTGATAACCCGTTGAAAATAACGGCTGCATTAATTCTGCTCACACAAGTTTCTTCAAACAATTCTTCAAGCGTAGGGAGTGCAAGGGCAAACCAACGCATGTTCCATTTGGAGATGGACTACACAGTGGAGAGAAAGGCATTACCCCATTTTCCATAGGAAATCTTACCAAAGTAACAGACCGTTTTGATGGATGAAAAGCATGCTTTTGTTTTTTCATCTTGTCTGCGATTACCTTCAAATGTCTTGCTCCTGGATGTGATTCAACACACTGATTATTTTTGTCTCTGTGTATAATCGGAAATTGTCTTCTGTGCGCTTCATTAAACGAAAGGCATGTGCAGGCCCCCTGCGATTAGTTGGTGGCATTTTAGAGAAGCATAAAATTATCCACTACTAGTTTAATTCCATTATAGCTTTGTTTAAGAAGGTATCCGTGGACTATTTTGCTATCACTCTGCGCTGAAGGAGACGGAAGATTCTTAGATTCTGGTGCTTATGTTGTAAGACTAGGGTTAGTAAGATTGGTGGCAGGCATCCATGCCTCCATGCTGTGGAAGGTCTTTGTGGCAAGATGAGGCGTTCATTAAAGAACTATAACGCAGCTCTAGCTCACAAAGCACAAGGCATCACTCTGAAAAGATCGATTTATCTAACAATGCTTTTGGAAATCCACCAAAGGAATCGTATGTATGCGCACGTAGGCTACTCTGCATGGTAAATAATCACATACATAGCTTCCAGCTGATTAGATGAATATGCCAACAACAATACGAAGTGGCCAGGTATTTTTAAAAAATGTGTTTTTACTGTAAACCTAATATGACTGACATTGTAGGAAACACATACCATGCACCAAATGTTTTAATTAAATTAGACAATGTAACTGTCAAGCACATAAAGCATCTCATTTTTGATACATGGAAAAACGCACACATATCAATCATAATAATAATCACAAAGGATATCAATAACATTTGAATACTGTGATAAGTGCAAAAGGTATACATCTATCCACTTCAGAGCCATATAAATTATTTAGCCTAAAATTAAAACAGTTTTATAAGATAAGAAAAGCAAGACACTAGTATTGAGCTTACAACGCAGGAGTGAGCTTTAAATCGTTAAACTCTGGACACAATGCCATTATAAGAACTTGGGTGACGTTGAGTTAACCAATGAACGAGTAAAAAGGGGGTGTGACGTATGACTCCCCGTAGAAAAGGCGCGGAATGTAGCTGAGGTAGGGAGAAGGTGGGACTGCTGCGGACCCAGGAAGGTACTACAGGGAGTACTGACGAGGATTTGTTTTCAGAAGGAGCCAATAGTCCGCTACCTTCGCAAAAACGGAAGGAAAAGCCGGTGGTAAACTACAAGCTGAGGATACCATCAGCTCTCTCAAAATTACTGGGGGACAGAGACGGCATACACCCTCGGATGCATACAGTCTGATATTCAAAACCCTCCAGCAAACTCAGTGAGCACGGTCTTGCATCAGCATCAGCAAGCATTGCATCTTCAAGTGTCTCGGCGGTGTGTTTTTCCTGCAACCAAGGAGCATCTTTTGCGCTTCAGTCTTGGCACTGGTGCCATTATTTAACATTTCTTTCTGTATGTTGTCATCAGGAGTACAGTAACCAATATCAGACGTTTTTGGCTTCCAGCACTCTTGTCTACTTTCTTAGCTGTGTTGTGCTGACAACACTGGAGTGAGAAAAGCTTTATGAATTCTTAATGATATTGTTGTAAACGGCAAATTAAGGAGGATACTTTGGGACTGGACACAGAGGATCCGACCGGCGATCCTTCTCAGTGGGTATGTTACGCATGAAATCTTGTAGGACTGTATTGTTGTGAGAACATGCAAAATAAGGAGAACGTTATATTTCCCGAGATACATGATTAGCATATGTCACTTATTAGACAATTATGATAATATTGGTGGTGAATGAATTCTAAAGTTTAAGTTCAGGCGTGTACTTCGGTTGCCTAGAGCATAAGTAAAGGCCGGTGGGCCTGTATTTTTTTTGTAAGAAACTGAGCTCCTGAAAAAAGCCAGTTCAAGAAACTTTCAATACATTGGCTTTAGTTTTATGAAAGTTTTCGCTTTTAGATCTGAGGAAACCACGTGTTCTTCCACAACGATGCTCTTCCACGGCCTCCCCGGAGGCGAGATGCAAGGAGTTATCGATGAAATGGACCGGAGAGGCAAGGGAGACTCTGCCACAATCAGCTCGGCCATCGATATGGGCGAAACCGAAGCGGTAAGCTTAAATTGGAACTATGTCACTGAAAGATATTATGAGTTCACTATTTTCGTAACTCTCTAAGTAGGCTCGTATCGCTCAGTTTGTAGAGTAGCATCTTGCTCACCTACTCTAAACATTTGTTTGAACCACACCCTCATCAATTAAATACTGTAGCCTAACTGTCAACCTTATTTATGCATCGTGTAGCCTTTAATACATTTAGCCTACCAATGGTGTAACCAACATTTTTTGCCTAGTGTTAATTTGAACAATATGGCCTGTCATTCAAGGTTTAATAGCTAGGAGGATAGCAGGCCTTCAAGAATAGTGGACATATCATTGGACCAAAACAAAAAAAGCAGTCTGTATTTTGGGATTTTTTTTTGTCTCAGGCCAGCTGAAATTTGAATATTTGTATATTCCTTAAACATTGATTAAATGTCCAAGATTTTAAGTTAAATTATTTTATTTTTAAAAAAATATTACGATAATATTGTCTCTGGCCAAAATAAAATGTTAATACAAGTTAACACATTTTCGAGTAGACCCAATGTCGGCTAGATATTAAAGCTTTTTTTTTTTTGGAACTAAATAAACATACAATTAACATTACTGGATGCACTAATTACACTGATTTTATGAAATGGGTTGTATGAGCCTTTTTAAATATATCAAATGAATTCCATTTAACGTGTGTGTGTGCAGCTTTATGCAATATAAATATTCACCTCAAATGCTTCAAAATATACATTATACTCCTAACATTCTGTTTCTCTGTACAGTGTAACTGTTTGTGCTGTGTAGAGCTACATGTACTAGGCTAGGCCTAACTTTAGCACCTATAGCGTTTATTATGATTTGATGAGAAACACATCGCCAAATGTATATATAAGTAATCAAGAAGTAACATTGACACCAGTATTTTTTATGTTGTTCAAAATTAAGTTTAAGATCTTCGACTGATGTAAAAAAAATAATCCACTGAAAATCCACTTCAGTTTAGGACAAAGCACTCGAGATGCATGCCCCTCCAGTAGGCTACACTATGGCTATAGTTCGACCTTGGCCTTCTTTGAGTTCTAGGCTAGGCGATGAATTAAATACGATTAACCTACAGTCTACGTTCTAATTTGTTTATAGTTGATATAAATGTTGAGTTCACATCGAACATTCTCCTTGTTGCTTTGCAGAGCTTAACGTCCATCAACAGCGAGCGAGTGGCCTTGTGTGCCGGCTGCGGAGGGAAAATTTCCGACCGCTACTACCTGCTGGCGGTGGATAAACAGTGGCATATGCGATGCCTCAAATGTTGCGAATGTAAGCTCAACCTGGAGTCCGAGCTTACCTGCTTCAGCAAAGATGGCAGCATATACTGCAAAGAAGATTATTACAGGTAACCATAGATTTGCATTGGTAATATCAGCAGAATCATGATTTCAGTCCTTTGTCATATTAAAAATGATATTATGATATTTAGAGTAGCCTAGCCTACATGCAATTAAGATGTTTAATTCTGGATAGGTTACATTAAATATACAGTGGTACAAGCAGCACACATAGAAAGAACATTTATTCGGCTTCCAGCTGAGTAGGCATGCATTTATCTTAGTACAGAAGAATAAAGTAGCACACGAAACTATAATTACCTAGTGGGCTAAAGCATAGGCATGAGGCCATCTTGGTTTTAATTAGTCTGTCTAGTTCATGTAAGTCCATTACATTGCATGAAACACATACAATTAGTCCCAGTAGGTGAAAGGGATTCTATTTTAAACATAAATGTAACTTTTCCTACACCATAGACTATATTTTATTTTGATCAGGTTATTTGGTTAGTTATAGTTGTATTAATTCGGTGTGTTTTTCTAAGCAGGAGATTTTCCGTGCAGAGATGTGCCCGGTGCCACCTTGGGATATCGGCATCAGAGATGGTAATGCGGGCAAGAGACTTGGTCTATCACCTGAACTGTTTCACTTGCACCACATGCAACAAAATGCTCACAACTGGAGACCATTTCGGAATGCGTGACAGCTTGGTGTACTGTCGTCTACACTTCGAGACATTAATACAAGGGGAATATCAGGCGCATTTCAATCACACGGACGTATCCACGGTCAAGGGACTCGGCGGAGGCACTGCGAACTCTCTGGGACTTCCTTATTACAATGGAGTGGCAACAGTTCAGAAAGGGAGACCTCGGAAACGGAAAAGTCCCGGGCCCGGAGCAGAGCTAGCGGCATACAATGCAGGTAACGCATTACTTGATGATATAATTTATTTTGCACATGTCTTATTTATGTTTCCAAATATTACCAAAAACACTTCAGCAGCTAAATGTCCAAGATACAAGCGATCTCAGAAAAAATGTGGTTTTGGTTTAACGACCAGCTTGCAGTGTGATTGAATAAGCACAATAATAGGCTATAGCCTGCTGTGGACGTAGGCTTAAAATGTATGAATGTAATGTCTAAGTGCACATCAATCCTCCACTACGTAAATAATAATAATAATAATAATAATAATAATAATAATAGTAAAAACACAAATGCACCTCGGCCTAGGTCGGGAAACTTAAAAAAAAAATAAAGATTTAGCGTAGGCGCTTGACAAAGGTATTTGACCATTTTTAGTGACATGCTGCTTGCCATTGAATGTGGTTCATGCATAATTGCTGTCACAAATATAGTTTAATGACGTTACGTCATCAGTTTGGTGCAAGTTAGGTGGGGCAGTGAAAACATCAGCGTGTTTATGGCTTTGGAGGCAGACCATGCCATAAGACTTGTATACGACGGAACTTTTCTCGTCTAGCATAGCTTTGCTCCCAAACTGACAAGATGCGTCTTTTGGAAATTAAATTCTAGAAAGTCAAATTAGAAATCTTTGCGTTAGTTTAGTTATTGCGCATGGTATAGGCCTAATATAGCATAGCATAGGCTATTGTTTATCGCGAGTTTGACTGGCTTAATTATGGCCTCTCTTTTTTTTTCTGTTTTGTATGATTTCATTCCATTCATGATTTTCCTGTGCAATTATTTCGTTTTATGTATGAGAGGCCTTATCGAAATAATCGTAAATCGCCATTATTTGTGGAAAGTAAGTGTATACGTGAGTTTAGTAGCCTAAGCTCAATAACACGGCACATTTTAACAAAACAAACACACTTCTAAAGTAAAGATTGCGGGAGAATGAAGTCGAAGTCGAAACGTAGAAAAATGGGTCATTGGATGTCACAACTTTGATGTAGAGACGCAGTTAAAGTTGCCTCTGGATCCCACCCGCTCCTTACCCATGTCCACTTGTTGAATTGCAGTTTTTGGGTCAGTAAATCAGTGTCGGAAATCTTGTAGGCCTACAACATGGCGGCACCTGTAGGCCTACATATTGTCGTCCCCATTCAAAAAGGAATGGAGCGACAGGGTCAGCTTTATTTACATGCATTTTATCGTTTATTATTATCATCCAATTACAACAACAGCATTGGGGAAAAACTATAACAGAAATAAGTTAAATTATATTGCATAAAATGTCAAAACAAGAAATCAAACAAACTAGTCACTAGAGAGAAATGTCGAGGTTTGCTAGCGTCATCACTATTAATTTGTTTATCTGAAGTGATTGCGACATTGTTTTATCCACATATGCCTGGAATTCTCTGTACTTCCATTCTGCTGGATCAAATGTCATCAGATAGAAAACTGTTATCATTTGTAGATTTGTACACTATTTTGGCTTAATAGCCTAAATCACAAAGGTTCACCGGCAATATTTAAAGCTTCATCTTTTCTTAAGGCGCTTTGAATGACTGCCCATAGAACCAGTAGGCCTACATTTTTCTGACTGAATATGCACACAATATATCACTAGATTCTAGATTTTCTTTCTTTCTTTCTTTCTTTCTTTCTTGTTTTCTTTCTTTTCATTCAGAACTCTACCGCCACCTGAGGGCGTTTGTTGACGAGAACAATTCACAAAATAAAATTTAATTCAGGCCTAGGCCTACTGTCCCGTCAACTAATAATAATTTCTTGGCGTTTCCACTCACGTTTTTGTTTTCGATTTCTTTGTCACATTTTCTATACAACATTCTACACAATATTAGATATTCAGCTCTTTCATTAAACAAATGGATTTTGCCATAAGGCAATCCCGATTACATTGTCCCATTAATGCAAGGCCAGGTGTGTTTAGGCCTACTTTATTTCCATTAGAATGTCACATCTATTGTTTTGATAGATGCATGTTTTGGAGTGAAATAGGCCTATCTCTAATACAATAATCTTAATAATAATGATAATAATCTTGTTGACAATATGCTGTGTCATGATGTTTTTAGTTGTTGTTAAAGGTCAGCAGTTGTCATAATATAGTAGAAAATGAATTATGGAGATACAAAGGTCAGTTAAGTTTTACATGGTCAAATTCTCTGTTTGAAAATCTATTTTTTGATTTAAAAATATATATAGGCCTATATATGGATTTCATTATCTATGTTTCATTTTTTGTTTGGCAGTCTTTTAGCTTTCTATACAGAAGGTAATTGCAGGTCTAAAATCTGCCATGGGTTTCACCTTCAAATTCCCTTTCTCTGTTTTACCTCAACAGACATTACAAAATGCAGTTCAGGGTCATGAAAGTCCACATAATTTTTCAAACTTGTGATTAACAGTGTTCTTCCTGTCACAAACATTAAGGAAATAAATGAATCCTATAAATTAATGTATTTTGATTTGTAGACATCAAGCTACATAATTGACTCCACTCTCCTTCCCATTCACCATGTGTCTTCAGTATGAAAATATATGTTGTTAAAGTTGTCTTTCCTGCTCCCCCAGCACTGAGTTGCAATGAGAATGATGGGGACCACCTGGACCGCGACTCACATTACAGCTCGGGACAAAAGTCCAAACGCATGCGGACGTCCTTCAAACATCACCAGCTCCGAACCATGAAGTCTTACTTTGCCATCAACCACAATCCAGATGCCAAGGACCTTAAACAGCTTGCCCAGAAGACAGGTCTCACGAAACGGGTGTTACAGGTGAGATGAATGTGCTAACTAACTCAGTATACTTACATAATATGTGGTACAGTTGCATTTTGTTCTTGTCTGTGTGAACCTCAATAGCACATGCATGAGAGGTATTTTACTAGTAGCAGTAGAGGATTTTTATTTAAAAGGGAACATTTTACTATGTGGTCTTTGAATGTTTTGCCATATGGGATTTGCCTAAATTTCCATTCCTTGTGGCATTTATTTTGTGCTCATGATTCTGAAAACATACTGCATATTATGTTGTATGAGTGTTTGTGGTGATGAGTATGTCTGAAAAAATCCATAGAATTGTTTGGATATGAAGATTTGCCAGTCACCACAATGCACAATCCTTTTTTAGATAAACTGAAAAAGATTACGCCCAGTTCAGTTTGATGTCATGTTTCGGCCTTATATTTATATTTGCAATATGGTCAAGCAGGAGCAAATTGTTGTCTAGAACCTTTTAAAAGCCCTTATTTCAGACCAATGAAAATGTAGACAAAGGGCTTATGAAATAATACATTTTCCTATTTACAGTATAAATCTTACCAAGGCTTTCAATGCCAAGCCACAGTTTCTCTGTAATGTTTGTCTTATCCACTCATTGTTGAAATTTCTTTCTGCCTGTCTGCAACAAACTCACTCATTTTCTTTCTTACATTGTCTCCAGGTGTGGTTTCAGAACGCACGTGCCAAGTTCAGGCGGAATCTGCTCCGCCAGGAGAGCACAGGGCTGGACAAGGTGTCGGACGGCTCCACCCTGCCGGGCGGCTCGCCCTCGGGTCCTCCATCGGAGCTGTCCAACGCCTCCATGAGCCCCTCCAGCACGCCCTCGGCCCTCACCGACCTCACCAGCCCCTCCATGCCCAACGTCAACCCCGTCCTGACGGCCGTGCCCGGGGGCCTGGACCCCCACGACTCTATGAGCCCGTCCCAGACCACCCTCACCAGCCTCTTCTGATGGCGCCCAGAGGGGGATTATAGGAACTTTACTCACTCTTTTTCTCGCCCTCCTCGGTGCCGCCACCGAGTGGACAGAAGCACTAGGGCGCCAGCGTACCTGCTGACGCTCTCTCCCCTTGAGCACTCTCACGGTAGCTCCCGGCTCGGAGTTCCTTTCACTCGGACAGCAGCTCGAGCCCGCATGGAGCAGTTGGTGTTGACTGTGGAGAAAGTCTTTTGGCTCTCATTTGTGTCAATGTTTCTGCCGTGTTTACAGTTCCTGATGACTAATCGCCCACACTGTCAAGACACATGCTCGTCTCTCCTTCTCTCCCTGTATGTGCTGGGAAAAAAGGTTCATGAGAGGAAAATGTCAACATGTCTGAAGTAGGGATGTAACATAAAAATTCCCTTGCCATCTGGAAGAATGAAGTGTGCCTTATCATTGCATCACATTGCAATTACTCTTAAACAGTCCCAACTATATTTGTGTGCTCCCTTCAAGAATACCTATGTTTGGTAGAGCCTTGGAGATTGCCCGAGACAGCCAGGGCCATGGATATCTGAAATAGACAAAGCAGGGGTAGAGATGTGGCAATGCCTGGCTCCTCTTCATTAACCCTAACGTTACTTAAAGCTGCCATAAGTGATATGTTCTTTAGCTAGCTTTTTGACACTGCAAGAGCTCACATACAGCTAAAACAGTGAGGAAAGATGTCTCTGGAAGTGGTTTTGTACCTGGTTTTTGTCCTGATCACCTACAAATGGCAATACAATTGGGATGTGTTGAACAGTCAGAAAACTTGATAAGACAGAGACATAAATACCTACTAATAATTTTACATGTGCATGTCACATTAAATTGTGGTCTGTCAGAAGCTAACAAGAACAGCTAACATTGCTTAAAGCAGCTTTAATAAACACAGTGGTTTAGAAAAAATTAGGTGTTTGTACGAAACAACAATGAGCAATTGCAGTGGTCCTTTATGTGATGAACATGAGCTGTAAAGCGCTGGTATGAAACTTTTGATGATGGCTGATATTGATAGTGAATGGATCAGTGAAGGGATTGATGGGTCAGTGAAACTATGAACTGTTGCTCTAACAGTGCGAAAACACTAGGGATTTGCCCAGCCACTTAAAAATAAAACAAAAAACCTTAAAACTTTTTGTTCTGATTCTGAAAATGTCTGGAAATGTTTTGTCATCACAATACCTCAGTGATGCATATGTCTTTTACTAGAAAAAAAAACTAGTGCTTTGTCAGTGACTATCTCCATCATTTGTGACCTCAAAAAAAATATACATGAAAAACATCCAACAAGTTACCTCAGTCTTGAACACTTCAGAGCATTAATTGCCGTTGTTCCAGCACTTTCTGTTTGTTGTCAGTTCTTGGAGTGTCCCCCCTGGAAACATGTGACTGACTATGGCTTTGCCATAACCTGCTTGGAATAGAAAAAAAGCAAATCAAATCACATCCAATTTATCTTGCACCCAAACTGAGAAAAAAATATAGATTTTTTGTTAGTTTTTACTCACTAACATATCTGCTGTTGTGAAGAGGGGGTCTAGTAAACAGTGGGACAAATCAGGGAAATGGTTCCAAATCCACAGTCTTTCACAGAGACGCTCAATGTGTATCCGATGCAGCCCATCGGACGTGCCAACGTTTTGACGCAGTGGAGAAGGAGCAGCGGATGGAGCTGACTCTTTTTCTATGGAGGAGGACAATATTTTGTCTTTTCTTTTGTGTGTACGGCGAGCTGCTTCTTTATTTTTCCTACAATGGCACTGTTTGTCCTCCCTGATCCTGTACAGTTGGCCTAGTTTTATGTTCTTCGACCTTTGTTTCTGTTCAAATATAAAAAAGGTGAATACAACAGAGTTGGCTTTGTTTTGGGGTTTTTTGTGTGAGAGACACACGCATGTGAAGAAAAACTCACATTCAGGCTACACACTCACTCTGACATTTTTTCTCTCTCTTTTTCTTTCTCTCTCACACACACACACACACATACGAAGACACAGATACATGAACACACACTGAGCAACTGGGCTTTTGGCCTAGCTTGACTCTTGGCAGGCAGCTGCATTCCTTCCTGTATTTCTGAGCAAAAAAATATGTTTAGTAGAACCAACTCTCCCTCACACACACACACACACACATCCTATTTCCATATCAGTTGTATCTCCCCATGTTTGTTAGAGACTCGGAGGGCAAATTGAAATGAAATACACCCAAGAATATTTTTTGACAGACTCACTAGACTAAGACTCAAAGACTAGACTTTACTAACACTCACATAAAATAATGTCTTTGTTTGAAGAGCATGTACATGCAGGGTGACTGTTTTTAATGGTTGGCGGCGTGCCTGAAAACCTCATTATAAAATTTGTGTTTGGTCGGAGAGAGCCTTCCCTGGTGAGCTTCAGCAATGTGTGTTCAATTTGGCACATGGCGCATGGCACCGGCGTCATCGAGGCTCAGCTGAGCCGAATTAAGATGGTCTCAAGAATGCTCTCTTAAACCTTATTGAAATAACTTTGGTGAAGTAAATGTAAATCAACGTTTTAACAGGCGCATTTTTCCCTCCTTTAATTGCCCTCCACCTCCTCTTTAAGTCTCAAGTCATTTTGGGTATTGAGCAATGTGATTGGCAGCAGTGAACAAATTTGCAGATACTCATTTGATAATTTTGTCTGTGATAAATTAATGACAGAATTTATTACCTGACAAAAGAATGGCCATTTACCAAGGGCTTACCATAATGTTGTAAACGTGAATAGAAACAGTAAATAATGATCGATCATAGCCATAAATAGTGATGTGTCCAAACATGCCTTCCCAACTAAGCCTGCTCATGAGTGTGTCTGTCAACTTGCGAGCTGTGTGAGGAGTTTATTGATATGTATGTTTTGATAATGAGAGACAGATGGTGTGAGAGCTGAAAGCCAGCTTTCATCACAGTGCTTGTTCCACCACGGCCCGTGTTAGAAGAACAAAAAAAAATCTAACTAGTTGATATTCAAACAGAAAATATGCATATGGATTCAGCATAATGTACAACACAGAAACACACACACACACACACACACACACACACACACACACACACACACATATGGAGATAGGAAACTGGCAGTGTGACAGAAGTATATTTCCTGTATGTGAAAGAGCTATGATACAGCACAGGGTATCTACAGCATGAAGACTGTGCACACTGTTAAGGTGAATCAGCATGTGCTGTAAACCTCTTCCAGAGCCTTGCGTGGACACACACTTGCCAACCTTCATTCTTTTAAAACTACACGGGATACAGTACCTGGCGGTTTTTTGTTCAACATCAACCATTAAACTATTCAGGCTGCGCTGTAGCTGTGATTATCATCAAGGAACCCCTGTCAAAATGGCTCAATCACTTTGTCAAACATCATTTGCTCTCATCTGAAGAAATGTTCAGTGCTCATCTGAAGAACTGCTCAGAATACATCAGGACTTTTTAAAACTCAATTTTTTTCACATATCCTGAGAAATACTTTGTGATGACATGTTGTCATCCAAGACACTAAGTCCGGCAAGGCAAACTGCCCTCAAGGCCAGAGTGAGATGCCAAAGCCCCTTGTCCTGGTTCATTCCTCCCTGACTATTTAACTGGGCTTGTGTCGGTGCCTGCCTCTTGTGTGTCATCTTTGGGCGGCAAGTTGCTATCACAGTCCTGCTAACTCTTATTAGTTGAACTCTCAAGCAGCCATCTAAATACCTCGCCTCGGGCCTGGGCGAGCTGCTGAACCAATCAGAGTGTTTTGCTCAACGCTCAAGAATCTCACCCCCTGAGGATTTCAAGGTACACAGCCTAACTGTCATCCGCCTGAGGTGGCACGATCAGAGCTCTGCACACACACACACACACACACACACACACACCATTGCCATCCCTTCAGGCCTGCCTTGCCTGTCTCCGCGTCTGTGTGTGTCTGTCACAGGGGATAGAGGCACTCCCCCTTGCCACCCCATCCCACCACATCCCATGCCAGCCTGGCTTTCAGGAAGGATCAAGGTCGAGTTGGTTAGGGGCAAATTCGCACCGCTCACATGTCTGTTTGCCACCCCGTGAATGGGATAATCACAGTGTGTGTGTGTGTGTGTGTGTGTGTGTGTGTGTGTGTGTGTGTGTGTGTCATGAGGGGGCTGGGTTCGGTGTCGAGAGGGGTGATGAGAGAAGGGTGCTCATTTTACAGGACACGGCTCCTCATTCACATCTCCTTCACAAGGCTAATGGGGGTGGGGGGGGGTGGGTGGCAGTCAAGGATCACTGCAGGGCATGTTTTTCTGTTGTGGCCCCCGAGTGCCCTGGATTTTACAGTAAGGGGCTGTGAACTCTATGTTGTTTTGCCGAGCCCTGCGTTGGGTTCAGAACCGTTATTTTTCCATAATAACCCACATAAACTGAGCATGTGTCAGAAATTCCATGGATGACCACTGAACCAAGACAGCTTCATCTGCAGTGGTTGTAAGTGTAAGCCACCCGAAAAGCCTCAGGCGGATGTCTGTCCGTGTCATAAATGCTGCATTGGATATCCCTTTGTTGTTTTCCTGGTTTTCCACTGTTCAGTCATCATTTGAGATGCCTTGTGGTGAGTTGGGGTCTGCATTGACTAGACTGAACAGGAAGTGATCACCGTGCTAGTGCTGGCTTTTGGAGCCCGTAGAAGTCATAGTGCCCAATGCTTTGGAACCGAACAGACAAGCTTTGTTTATTTAGCTTTGGAAATCCCCAATCAACACCAAAATGAATGTGGTCACACTGCCAGGCTTTACGAGGTGGTAATGGAGATTTGGAGGATGGTCTGCGTGTTAGTCATGGTCTCTGGTAATTTGTGTTCGGGTTTCACTCATGCAAACTCTTACATGGGAAAAATGGAACGGAACGAGAGGAGAGCGTCGAAAAAAAATGTCAGTCAGGGCCTTTCCGAATTTACAAAACAGCTCCATAATCAGATCTCTTTATGGTGTGTTAATGGATGGTTGTAGCTGCTTCAAATAAAGTTGTAGCTGAAAAACTGCCCTTCCATATGGGCCTTTGAATAGCATAAAAACATATCTGGGAGCTCCTCCATACCAGATCACACAAACCCTCAATTGAAATAAAAACTCAAGATATATGGTGATAATTAACGAGCAAGTTCTGTTTGGTTTGGATGGAGGATCTTAAGGCTTTGGTGCCATGATTGGCTCAAGGGTGAGGGAATAAGCTGTTTGCCACATCAAGCTAACTTCCTGGGGCCTGCACTAACTGTTAAACAATGGACATGGTCTCGCATAGTTTGCAGATGTGCTTTGGTCACAGTTAGCTAGTTAGTTATCTCTAGCTAATGATGCAGTTTGAATAAATGTGACAGCAGAGCCCATCTCCATCAAATATCAATATTTCAAATGACGATTTTCCACTTCCTCCTTTTTGTGAAAAGATTAAAGGATAAAGTCAACATATTTTTCAAAATGTTTAAAACTAACCGCCATTGCCAATTTGGTGGAAGCAGTTATCTATGTGTAAATGATGTAATATCTACAGTATGGGTCATAGCCCATTGGTTGCATGGTATAGGAAATAGTTGCATGCCCTGTGTTCCATGGATGTTGAATCTCTAGTGAGTATGGGTGCTAATCATCCTAATCGATAGATGTGTGAACAAGCTTTAATCTTACCCTGCATCCACATTAGTTACATTTGCATTTATTCATTTGGCATACGTGTTTATCCAAAGTGACTTACAGCAACAAAATAATATTTAAGCTATTAACACCTTATACACAAAAGGAATGCACAGTCTCACAGTATCACACATCTTGAAATAAGGCTTGTTTTCATGAACATGTCTACAGTGGTAATTTGCCTATTGCAATGCTTTTTGTTCCCACAAATGATGGCTGACAGTTTGAGTCAGTCTGACATAACGCAGGTGTGCCACAGGTAACCTACTGAAGCACTGCCTGCTGCAAGACCTTTCCACATCATGGCCCATATCTACAGAAGCTATGTCACAGATGAGTTCAGGTGTTGAATTTGAGTTGACGCTTGAAATCAGAGCTCTCCATTCAAACCAAGCACCAACAGCCTTGAGACAGCCATTACACTAATGTTCATCAATTGTTTCCCTACAGAAACACTACAACCACAGCCCAAGAAAAAGGGGAAATGATGTCAAGAGAAGGGTAGACAGGAGTGTGTTAGAGAGCCATGCAGGCTCTGATATAGGCCGTACGCAGAGCTTGCAGTAATGAACCAGCATAGGTGCTAAAACTAGCCTCGGGGGGCACTCAATGTGCTGTCCAGATGTAGCGTTCGCGTTGGCCGTGGAGATTTTTGCGATGAATGTTTAAGCATCTAGAAACAGAGGTTTTCAAAAACACGCAAATGGCCGTGTGGAGCCAATAAACTTTAACATGTGATGTTACAGCCGCTTGTGCCCGCTGGAGTTTTCATCTGCCTGTTGCGTCTGGTTAGCCTTCTCTGGTTACGGCGCTGTCACCACTCTAACGGGTGTTGCACTGCAGCTACCCGTTAAAGCCTTCTACGGTTTACTTCACAGATTATGCACCAGAGATCAGTCCAGGCTTTTTCTTGACCCTTCAGCTCCAGCCTCACTGTGCTGGTTATCATCACTGGGCCAATGTCTGGCCCAGTTTTAGCAGCCTTTTCTTCTCATGGTATGTCGCTAGCCCGAGCCCCATCACTGTCTCCACTCCAAGAGGTAAAGTGGGTGCCGGTTGAGAGAAAAGGAGTTTTACAGGGTGACTACGGGCAGTAATCGCCTCTGATCGTATTAGACCATGGGAAGGACTCGCAGGACTACTATTTCAAGGGCTCCGGTAAGCAATATGCCAGAACTCTTGCTTTGATCTGGAACAAACTGTACCTCTAACCAGGCACCCTGAGTCCTTTCTGGCAGGACATGGTCAGCCATTAGACTGTGGGGCCTGTGCCTGGTTGCTAATGGTTTTTGAAGGGAACGGTGCTTTAACAGTTGGTTAAAACTGCCATACAGACTCAATCCATTGCTTCTGAAGGGACTTCATAAATTATGATACCTGTGTTTTACATAATGATAGCCTTACAAAGAATGCCATTTCAGATGATATACTTGAAAATATGAGCAAACAGACTTATGGAGTCACTCTTTGGTGATTGTAATGTTTTGATTATTAAATAAGTCCCTTAAATAAGGCCTTTAAGAACCCATGAAGATGATTAGCATGAAATCCCATCTCATAAATATCACTTCAGTGGTCAGCAATACCCATTGTGGAAAATGGCCAAATTTATGCAATCATTAAAGGCCTATAAAAAAAAAGCTGAAATGAATTTGCCGATAAATTTATCACAGAACACTCTAGTGATTTTTTATTAACACAACTGTATCACCAGTTTCACAGTGACCATTAATTAATCTCCTTGAAGATATCCCTTTATTTCTAAATATAAACTTGTATGGAATATTTTTTTAATTAAATTAAAATGTATCAGAACATTTTATGCACACCTCACTCCACGTCCTAAATCCATGCTGAGAATCAATTCTTATTTAAAAATCTACTCAGTGTGGAAGGAAAAAATGGAAAACAAGCATAATCAATGCTAATCCCTTTATGTCTATTATTATGTAAAACCTTTCAGTACAATAACAAAAAGAGGAACAGACTGAGATTTAGAAATACCTTGGGACTTCAGTATCTGTCTGTCAAGCTGACACACACACACACACACACACACACACACTCACACACACCACACCACACCACACACACACATACACACACACAGGCGTGTGCGCGCGCACACACACACACTCACACACAAAGGCGCGCGCACACACACACACACACACACATACACACAAATACTTATACCCACTGCTGGACTCTTTTCTTCCCACTGCTGGACTCTTTATTTCCCGCAGGTTGAAAGTGAGTGTGGGGGGGGGGGCTGTCTGTGCGGGGGCCCCAAAGCAAAGTTGCGCCTGCAAAGGTTGTCTGCTAACGCCGCCCTCTCTCTCAGCACCCATCCAAAGTCACGGTAATTAGAGGACTGGCCCCAAGGACTGTGATAGGAGAGGGCTTGAGTTAAATGCATAATGAAATTGAGTTATATGCAGATCTGACGGTCCGGTGGCCATTAGCGCGACATTTAACGCAGATCAGGACGCTTGTCCTCTGCGCCCCGAGGTTCCGACTGACCCCGGCCACTAATTAAACGTTCCGTTTAGGTGGACGTGTCCAGCGCTGGCGAGGCTGAACACGTGTGAGAGATTAGAGACACGGACTTACAGGACGGAAGTAGAACGATAAATTGCTTTTTGACACACGGCCAAAGGTTTTCAATTCGGCGCTGTCACATCAATAACCACTCCCAGCCTGGGATGAGTTATCTCTATGGCCAAAGCAAGGGCTGACCCCAAGGAGAGAGACGATGTCTTATTAGTGGTAATTAAGCCTAACTAGGGGAACGAGAGCCTTCGGCAGGAGTTCATTCACAAGGCCTATTTGACATCAAACACCATAGTATTTGCATGAGTGTGCTGGACCCTGCACACTTGTGATATACAAATGCACACACCGGGGTGCCGGTTCACCATCATTTATTTTGTTTGTAACATTCTTTCTATGAAATAAATATTGTAATATGTACAGCTGCTTTATTTGGGGAAAAAAAGTCTAAAACTGTTTTATGATACATTTTATGAATTACTTTCAAAAAACAAATATCCTCCAATATCATAATTCCACAGCAGTATTTTTTTTTATGTGTTCTAACAGCTAGTGTACAATAAGAAATATTAAATTATTCTAATCATATAAATCTAATCTCTTCACATAACAAACCAGGTGGAGAGGCCAAATATATATTCTTCCATGCCAGAGGCGCTTAGCACAGTATTGTGTTGCCCAGTGGATGCGGGAGCAATAGGAGAGTGCATTCTTTTACTTGTGTTTTGCTCATTAACACACTTTTTATTTGCAGCTTTATGAACCGCCTCTCTGACCAGCGGTTGAGGGGTTGGGGTCATGGCCATCTCCGGTCAAATTCTTGAGGGCATTAGGCACCTGAGCAAGCCGAGACAGACATCATTAAGACCTCACTTCTGACACACACACACACACACACACTGATAGAGGGGCAAGAATGCCTTTTCTGTGCTCATGTGACCTCTGCTGGTGTGAGTACTGAAGGACTACAGTAAGGTCATTATTTCTGTTGTGAGACTTTAAACCATGTCTGGATATAAGGACCGTAGCTCTTCACAAAAACAAAAAATGAATAATGTATATTTGGCAGAGAATTGGCTGCTGGATTGTGGTTGCCTCACACTTACCAGCTGTTACAATTCAGCTCTAATTCTTCAAGCTCTTTCGGGAGGCAAACACTCCCACAGGCAAATGGCATTAAAAGCATGCATGACTCAAAAGGAGCCGACACAGTGCAATACCCCCCAAGCTGTATCAACTAGAGTGTATACTTTATGGTCACGGTCAGAATCAGAATACTAGAGGCCGCAGTGTGTAGGCTATGTCACTAGAAGATGACATATTACCAACACTGCCACGACATTGTGTAGGTCATTACAAGCACCGAGCATTTGTTTACCATGAGCCCAGCCCACCGTCTCATGAATATGACAAAGGTTACAATCAAAGCAAAGGCCATCCATTTTGCATGTTTGTGCACAGGCTTACTAAATCACCCAGCGTGGGTCTCTGTTGCACCCCGAGCTTAATCAGACTGCATTCACCATTATAAATAAGTTGAACTAGTGACACATGAACTTTACAACGGGCAAGCTCTAAAGGCCACAGGTACACACTCTCACCATCTGCGTCCTCTTTCTGGTGGTGAAATCAGGGGACGGCACTCGTATCTGTGCAATCAAGTCCCAGAACGTTCTACCGACATGAGAAACATGATTTACCAGCACCGTAGCAAGAGGGGACTAAAACAGAGCACAGTATCTGTCTCTGTTAAAAAAAAAGAGCTTTAGTCTCTACGCTTGCGGGTGTTTGTACATTGTCTGTGCACCGCAGCAATTGAGACAGCAAGTTAAGCTGAATGTGTTGTGTTGCCCATGGAAGTGATTTCTAAAAAGAAGCTCGTTGGGATCCTCTTGGCCATTCTGTGCACCAGACAATGGAACCTTCCAGACCTACAGCTGTGTAACTCCCACTGAATGTAGTACAGCGCTAGTCCTTACTCTCTCCCTGTATCTCTCTGTCTTGCTCCAAAGGCCATTCCTACTTGTCTCCCCCCTTCTCCCCAAACTCTCTTTCAGTCTCTCCGTTTGTGTCCTGTGTTCCTCCCCTCTTGCCCCCCCCCGCTCCTCTGCATCTACTCTGCCTTTCTTTGTGTGTCATGTGCGTTCCCCTCTTTTTGCCCCACCTCTTATCCGCCCGGTGCACCCTCTTCCTCTCTGCCTCTTTCTCCTTCTCCACCACCCCACTCTATCCCTCTCTCTCTCTCTCTTTTTCCATCTCCCTTTCTCTCTTTCAGGCGTGACCCCCTCCATGGACGCACAATGTCGGGGGAGGCTGTGAACCTGCCAGTCACCAGGTGAAGCAGAGCTCGGACTGAAAGGGCCTCCACTGGGCCGAGCGGCTTGGGGACTTGAATGGGCAATGCGCTGGAATGCCCGTGGGCCCGGCCGATTGTTCTCCTCTTCCCCCTGAAACACTGCGCCCCCCCCCCCCACCCCCCTTTTTGGGGCGATGGTCCAAAGCAGGACCCCTGTCATCCCCACAAAGGGTCCGGTGAATGGGCCCGGCAACTCACCTTTATTCACCGAGACGTGCTTGGCCTTGCCCCCAGACAACCCAGACAAGGAGGGACATGAAAAAAAAAAGAGAAGGAGAAGCTTTTAATTCATGCTGCTTTTCTCCCGGTCCCTCCTTCTTTATTAGAGGAATCTTCACCATTGTCAGGAGAGATCAAGTTGTTCTCCCTCCTTTTGGATGCACATCTCTTGAGATGGGGGGTGGGAGTGGGATCTGTGCAAGGATGGGGTGCAAGAAACTGTCACTCATGTTTCTGAATGCAACATTACTAAAGCAGGGGTTGTGTTGCTTTAGTTTTTGTAGAGTGAAACAAGAAACAACAGCAGTGTGGTAAGGAATATTGACCATTTGTAGTTAAACCTCATTGTACTTTATTTAAATGAAAAACTCAAATTAATAGAATTTGATATTTGGGAACATTTACCTTTCATCTAAATTATCACACAAAGTCAAAGGTCTGTTCATAACAAATATCTTTTTGATTTTTTTTTGCCTGAAAAAAATAAAAATGATGTTTCACACTTAAAGGGACACCAGGCAACGTCTTCGTAAGTCGGTATATGGTTAAATGACTCATTACGGGGCGAATGAAGGGGCCCCTACTGCCTGTAGGAAGAATATCCCACTTGCAAGTTTGGTGTATCCTACCCGCCGACCGAAGCAGGATCAGTTTACAGCACAGAGGCAGGCTAACAAAACGCTAGAGATTGTTGCAAACGTGTGTATAATGGCAAAGCCGGCAAAGAAGCAGCGAAAACCCTTGACGGAAGATGCAAAGAAAAGGAAAAGAGCTTCAGACCGAGCGAGGGGGAGTTTCGTAGAGAAAACTATTTTTTGCCTGGTGGCCCTTTAAATCATAATTTAGACAGACATTTGTATCACTCAGATTACTAAAATATTTAAAGAAATTATGCTTTCCTTCAGTTTATTTTTTACTCAAGTCTATTAGCAGTTACACACAATAAATCTGTTTTGGAAATCAACAAAAAATATATTCAACACCCATAAGTAAATTGGCAAAAATCTATATCTTAGCTTTGTCTACAATGTAAAGATTTTGGCACTGATTTTTTGGTTCCTTGCCTTTTGGGATGGTGTGTTTTCTAATATCACTGGGAGCAGGGCATTGGTTGAGAGTTGTAGTATCAGCAAAACAGTGGAGGAACTGGCATGTAATTACAAAGCAGATATACTATGGTCAAGCTGAGCCCCTGAAGCCCTTCATCACCACGACAGCTACAGGAAGTAATTACCACATCATTTGCATAACGGATCCAAGCAAGCCACTGTGACTACCGGGCATGCTGGGTATTGTAGTAATAAACTGAAAGGTCAGCTTTCTTGACAAATATGAGCAAAATGATGTTGCTTGCACTCTAAACCAGAATTAAACCTTTATTTGTGTTCCTGTCTGAGACAGAATGAAATTCCTAAAACATGATATGGAGAGTTATAACACAAACAAGAGCAAAATTTGTTTGTGAGTGAATTGTGTGATATATAGAGGGAGCATAATATGTTAAATATGCACAGACACATAGTTGCAAAAACAGCCATTTTCTAATCCTGAATTTCAGAGGTCCTTTGATCAAGGGGCTGACATTCAGCTTTCAACTCAGCTCTCAGCTCCTCAGATTCTAAAATATTTATTTCATCTGACAGGATTTCTTTCCTTTTGGGCTCATATTCAGTTTATTCTGTCATATTATGGGATTGTCTGTCAGAGCCAGCCATTGATAGATAGATACTTAAAAGAATAAACAATAGTGGAGTCCATATATCAATTGAATATGAAAGAGTGCATAGGCAAACACACACACACACACACACACACACACACACACACACACACA
Source organism: Alosa sapidissima (assembly GCF_018492685.1). NCBI lineage: Eukaryota > Metazoa > Chordata > Actinopteri > Clupeiformes > Clupeidae > Alosa > Alosa sapidissima. Next base: position 31,263,140 of record NC_055969.1, read on the forward strand.
CACACACACACACACACACACACAGTAACCAGCTCATTGCACTGTGAGGAATGCAATGCAGTTATATTATAAATTATGCATTCTATCAGGATTACTCCATAAATATACCCAGGGTGCACTGCCATTGAACATCTAGAATATCTTTTATATATTTATCCTATTTCTCAAATAGAAATACATGTCCTTTGTGTGGTACATGATTAGATTTGTGTGTACATTAGATTAGTCCTATCTGTTTAATCTCTTTTAAATACATGTAAATCCGGATATGCAGAAGATGGTGCATGTCTTGGGACACCAAGTGGCATTTTCTGTAAGTGATCCAAGAGGGCGCTAGTGAGCTACATTCAGGACTGCCAATCAAATAAAAGGACATGAATCTATCAGCATCATTTTCTTTACATCAAATGCATATTGTCATTTAATTTCGTCCCAGATATGTGATATGCAAACTTTATGCAAGTGACAGTTATTTCTAAAACAAACTTTGGATCCTCTGTGATTCTTAACCAGATGCTCATTTCTGAATGAACCTCTGAAAAAAACAAAACAAATCTGAATTAGCCTCAGATAAAAACAAGGCCGGATGCTGGACAGTGAGCATTAATCCAAGTTACTGCTTGGATTTAATAATCCATTCAATAAATGGAACTTGTAATACAAACTCTTTTTCACACAATCCTGTTGCTGATGCACAAACATTCTCATCAGAGGCCCAATGTGAACATGTGCGTGCATGTGTGTGTGTGTGTGTGTGTGTGTGTGTGTGTGTGTGTGTGGGTGTGTGTGTGCGCATGTGTGTGTGTGTGTGTGTGTATGTGTGTGTGTGTGTGTGTGTGTGTGTGGGTGTGTGTGTGTGTGTGTGGGTATGTGTGTGTGCGCATGTGTGTGTGTGTGTGTGTGTGTGTGTATGTGTGTGTGGGTGTGTGTGGATGTGTGTGTGTGTGTGTGTGTGTGTGTGTGTGTGTGTGTGTGTGTGTGTGTGCGTGTGTGTATGTGTGTGTGTGTGTGTGTGTGTTTGTGTGTGTGTGCGCATGTGTGTGTGTGTGTGCGCACTTGCCATGCATCATTAGGATGCCGAGTGTGTGGTTTGTGCGAGGACCCATTAGTGAAACAACTGCTCTCATTTTAACAAGAGATTCCGCAGTGAGATGCTAAAAGACATGATGTTCACTGGTCACTGGTCTGCAGTGAAGTTCAGAGGCCAAAGGACTCGGCTGGAGGAATGGCAGTACAGGGCCTTTTTAAAGCCCATTTCATGAAGCACAAAGGCAGCAAGACTCTTGTGCAAAACTTGTGAAAAACATTTCAAACGTTTTTTTCTTTTGTGGCCATATAGACCAGTGGATCTTAACTGGTATGCCAAGGCTGTGGAATTTTGAGGAACCCAACGTGCTTTTCTACAGGCTCCTGAAATGGGGCATCCGCTACTGGTTAGGGAATCGGACGAAGGGTTGCCAGTTCAATCCCTGGCTGATGGGAAAAATGTGGGAAGGGGGAGTGAAACCACTCTCATACATTCAAATCCATATCCACATATGAGATGCCCTTGAGTAAGGCACCTAACCCCCAACTGCTCCCCGGGCACCTAACCCCCAACTGCTCCCCGGGCACCGGATCAAGGGCTGCCCACTGCTTCGGATGTGTAGGTGTACTCTTAGTGTGTGTGGGCTCCCAGCTCACTGCTCCAAGTGTATGCATGTGTGCACACCACACCTGGATGGGTAAAATGCAGGGAACACATTTCCTCACAGGACAACTCCTTTCCCCTGTATAAATAGACTAGAGGTGTATTTTTAAATGCATCAATAACACAGCTTCTTAATGATTAATGTTTCAGGTAGCTAGAGATTTACAAGTTTTTAAATCTGGTCTTTAGCAGTCTACCATTTTCAGTTGATTACATGATGTGAAGCTGAGATCCGTCTTGTGGCTTCTTCTAGGCAAGCTCACCACAATCGTTTACAACTAGGATATGCTGCAATGGCTACATTTAAAGGAATTATCCGGAGTAAAATGCACTTTAGATCAATTTACGGATGATTGGGAGTACATACGTTGAGTTGACATCAAAATCATGTCATTCGGATGTGTTTTGAGAAAGTTCGATTTTACCGTTTTTAGTCAAAACTCGTTAGCGTGGAAGTGAGAAGGGCATATTATTTTGCCGCTTTCGTCGCCGTTTTTAAAAAAAAAAAAAAAAACATAGTCCAGTATTTCTTTTGAAATTGAAATGAAGTTGTATGGACTGGACTATGTTTTTTTTTTTTTTTTAAACGGCGACGAAATTGTGAATTTCCAGAGCGTGTTACTCCACACTTGGCAATCGACTCCTACGGACTTTCCCCTAAAGCTGGCAGCAAAGATGGCAACATTTCCGGAAAGGTACTGGCTTGATGAAATTCATTCTGGACTCTCTATCCGACCACATAAAGACCTCAGGATACTTCGGTTTGGCTTTAGGAACCCTCTACTCACTACCACGTAAGTGTAATGTTGTTTGGAACTGTAGAAGAGGTATAAAAATAGCGTTTTGTAGCGCGAAATAATATGCCCTTCTCACTTCCACGCTAACGAGTTTTGACTAAAAACGGTAAAATCGAACTTTCTCAAAACACATCCGAATGACATGATTTTGATGTCAACTCAACGTATGTACTCCCAATCATCCTCTTAAAACATATCCGAATGACATGATTTTGATGTCAACTCAACGTATGTACTCCCAATCATCCGTAAATTGATCTAAAGTGCATTTTACTCTGGATAATTCCTTTAACAACTTTTTCACTTGGCTGCTTCAGCAACAACAACAAAAAAATCATGTCTATCTGAGCACCCTTTATCTTGTTGAGCAACAGAATAAAATCACTTTTGTGCTCAGCTCAGGAACACTTGTATGTAGAAACAATATGAAACAATATGGGCATTTGAGAATGAACACTTGGCTGTTATATAATAATGTGTGTGACATTCATCATGATCAGTCACCATAAGTTGCCGTGCCTTTGGTGTGCCTTGCCCTTAGCCCTAAAAAGGTTGAAAACTCTGATATAAACAACGTGTTATTTCAGAAATCTTATACATTAGCATCGTAAGTGTATTTATATGTTTTTGCTGTGTGAATGCATATACGTTATACACATGTAGTAAATACATGCTCAGTGAGAGCTAATATATTGCATGTCTATATGTATCCACATATGTGGGTGTATGGATGTGGCAAGTGTGTGTGTGTGTGGTTTTGTATGCCCCATGCCTCAGTCGAGTTAACGGGGGCGCCTGATTTTGATGATAAGACTAAGATTAGTAACACAGTGTGGTTCGTTTATTTTGAGAAAGGACAGAGTGGGAGAGAGAGAGAGAAAGAGAGAAAGAGATACACCAAGAGAGAGAGAGAGGATCTGAGCAAGGAAAAGAGACTATGTGATAAAAAAAGGCAAGAGGAGTCATAAGCCACTCTGTAGGTAGGCAGCACGATGGTGCTATACACAGGGGGAATTACATGGAAAAGTGTGTTCAGGAATCCCCCCACACACCCCCGCCCCCAACTACTGAAACGTAAACAGGCTGACATTTGCATGATATTGCATCGACTTGGGTAACAGCCCAGGGGATAGCAGGCCAACTTTGTGCTCTGCATATGATGCATAAAACTGATAAGCTCGCTGCTCTCATGTTGCACACAGGCAGGCTCTGATAAACCAGCAATGTTTCAATCACTGCACTCAAATGGCAGTCTCTGTATAGCGTTTCATAATGACAGACATCTTGACCACTCTTGACAGCACATGGTCAGCAGTGGAGCATAGCAGGAGATTGTTTGGGTTTGCAAAGACCCTTATCCTGGGTGACTCATCAGCTTGTGACCTTTTATGTTTTCCCTTTTTTTTTCACAAATTCTTCACCAGTGCTGTCACAACTGCAACAGTGTGCGATGGATGGTCACTTACAAACAAAGAATCCTCACAGAATCTTCTTTTTCAGTATTTTGCCCCGTTCCAAAGAATGGTTTAACCTTCCTGGAATATCTGCTGTTTTCAGACTTACTCGGAACATGTTTCCACATGTCTAAATAGTCTTTTATAACACAAAGGTGTTTCTAATTTCTTCGAAGGAATACTGATCATTTTTTGAGTGAAAAGAAAACACTCCATGCATGCACTGCCTCAGGGTGTACAACAGGCAGACATACCAGAACAACATTGCAAGACAGGATGAGAGATGTTTGAGCCATTCAGGCCAAGTGGTGAATACATAATATATAAATCCAGCTATTGAATCTGAAAATGAAATTTGAAACTTGTGTTTTGTCATAAAAATAACACAAACGTCTCACTATTCTGCTTTCAGCAGTTCCACAAATGATAGCTAAAGCAGTGGTGTATTCAAAACAGAGACACTTGGTTGAAAAACAGCTATAGCAATTCTAACTTTTTTAAAAAGGTTATTTGGTTGAGTACAAATTGGGTTAGGCCTGGCCTGGCTCAGGCCTGGCACATAAGCCTAAATTGTACTGTGTCTGGTGCTGAGCCCCTGCGCATACTCAGCAGGGTGCAGTCAGTCTTGCATATCTTTGGCAATACACTTTATTTGTTAATAATAATTCGAAGTAAAACACGTTTTCACAGTTTGTTTTTAGCTGTAGAGAACATATTGAGTCAAGAACTTGTGAACGTTAGAAGTTTCACAGGGTTTTCTTTTTTTCTGTCAGTGGGTTGAAGCTACGTCAGCCGCTTGTCAGATGGCAGAGTGAGGTGGATGTGGAAAATGGTCAGAAACAGACCAGAATATAGCCTACATTTACATTCTCCTTAAACATTGTTTCAATTATAGGCTATTAAATGACAAACATAACTGTTGCATTAAGATAGCTAATGCTTTTGGAATTAGATAGACATATCAGAGCAACTCTGTTTACTTTGGCTAGGTAATGTGAGCCATTTTTATAGCTATATTATCAATGGTAAATGTGTTGGCTTCATCTTGATGTATACAAGAACAAGGCTGCATTTAATTTACTCTAGATCAATTAGGCCTCAGTTGCCAATGTTACTTATATGCTGATCTATGTTTGTAAATCTGTTTAACTTAAAGTTCGGAGTTTCAGAGGTACATTTTACATGACATGAAATGTAATGCAAATGACCAGTAAACTACAGGGAGAGGGCTTAAAAAATAGATGAAGAAAATATTGTATAGGCCTATGATAGAAATATGCTCCCCATCAACCAGTTTGGACAGCTCTGCCCCATAACAAATCACAATTTAACCTCTGAGCTTATAGCAGTTACAGACCAAAAGCTCTAATTATTCAGAAGTTACATATTTCAGCACCTTGCCAAAATCTCTGAATCTTCAGGTTACAGGTTAGGAAAATATCTGAAGTGACTAATTATGTCCATATCCCTCAGTATGTTTAAAATAGCACAATATTTTTTTTTTATTTAGGCTAGTTACTGATTGTGTGTGTGTGTGTGTGTGTGTGTGGGCGTGAGAGAGAGATGGAAAGAGATAGAGAAAGAGAGAGAACATTTTAGTAGGCTATGCTTTAAAGTGATGATATTTGCCAGTTGATGGTCCTTAATAGGTTACCTCTAGTGGATATGGCTCTTGAAAAGAGAAACCTCTGGTGACGTTGGTGCGCGCTTCCGCCGTTGGATGATAGTAGCTACGTGACACTGTAGAGCACTTTTTCTAACAACTTTGCTGATAGCAAACCATTACCCAGCTGTTGGTGTAGAGTACATCTCGGCGCAGAAGCTTGCGTGGCATTCGTGTGTAAAACATAGGGCAAGCCATGAGGGGAGTGTGTGTATATGTGTGCCAGTGAGTGAGTGAGAGAGAGCGAGCCTGAGAGCGAGACGTGGGAGTTGCTCAGCAGAATAAGTGTAACTATTATGTTTACTTTCTTCAAGTAGACACCGAAGGAAAGCAGTTGAATTGAAGCACACAGGTAAGATTTATTAACTGCCCGTTTTCTCGCCAAACCAACTCTGTTGCTTGGACCTTAATATGTATAATGTAGTGTTTGATAGTTTGTGACAGCCGCGCGGAGTCCGGTTGTCACTTCAGATGCAAGTCTCACTTTGCGCCAACCGTGTAAACATATTCGTTTGCAGGGTTAAGCCATTTTCAGCTGCCCTTTGCTAGCTATAGATATGAAGTGCTTCAGTTTAGTTTCTGAGGACGGAAGCTATACACTATACTGTTCCTTTCGTGAATAGTTCGAGGATATTTCTCCGACGTCGTGTTGAGAAAAAAAGAAAGCTTGCAGAAGAGAGGAAAACAAGGTTGGGTAGCCTATAGGTTAGGCAACCCTGTCTTGTAGCCAGGCCTAAGTGACTAATTAGTGCCGTATAATTCATTACCATGTACATGGCACTTAATTGAAAATTACAGAAAGTTTTTGATTTGTCGAGGGAAAACTACAAGGGGATGCATGGTGAACTTATTGCCAGGTATCACTTCATTGAGAATTGAAAGAAATCTTTTCTTATTATTTTGAGAGTAAATTATACAGAGCAATGTTTGTAAGGAATGGAAACATGTTGTGATAGTGGGGAGGCAATTGGGCCAGTACTATAGAGTTCTGTCTTAAAGCAATTATCCGGAGTAAAATGCACTTTAGATCAATTTACGGATGATTGGGAGTACATACGTTGAGTTGACATCAAAATCATGTCATTCGGATGTGTTTTGAGAAAGTTCGATTTTACCGTTTTTAGTCAAAACTCATTAGCATGGAAGTGAGAAGGGCATATTATTTCGCCTACAAAACACTATTTTTATACCTCTTCTACAGTTCCAAACAACATTACACTTACGTGGTAGTGAGTAGAGGGTCCCTAAAGCCAAACCGAAGTATCCCGAGGTCTTTATGTGGTCAGATAGAGAGTCCAGAATGAATTTCATCAAGCCAGTACCTTTCCGGAAATGTTGCCATCTTTGCTGCCAGCTTTAGGGGAAAGTCCGTAGGAGTCGATTGCCAAGTGTGGAGTAACACGCTCAGGAAATTCACAATTTCGTTGCAGTTTAAAAATTTTTTTTTTTTAAAAAAACATAGTCCAGTCCATACAACTTCATTTCAATTTCAAAAGAAATACTGGACTATGTTTTTTTGTTTAAAAAAACGGCGACGAAATTGTGAATTTCCAGAGCGTGTTACTCCCTATAGTTAGTTACTCCACACTTGGCAATCGACTCATACGGACTTTCCCCTAAAGATGGCAGCAAAGATGGCAGCAAAGATGGCAACATTTCCGGAAAGGTACTGGCTTGATGAAATTCATTCTGGACTCTATCCGACCACATAAAGACCTCGGGATACTTCGGTTTGGCTTTAGGGACCCTCTACTCACTACCACGTAAGTGTAATGTTGTTTGGAAATGTAGAAGAGGTATAAAAATAGCGTTTTGTAGCGCGAAATAATATGCCCATCTCACTTCCACGCTAATGAGTTTTGACTAAAAACGGTAAAATCGAACTTTCTCAAAACACATCCGAATGACATGATTTTGATGTCAACTCAACGTATGTACTCCCAATCATCCGAAAATTGATCTAAAGTGCATTTTACTCCGGATAATTCCTTTAATTGTATTGTATTTTCAAGTATCAAGTATTACATTGACACTTTCTAATAATAGTTTGTAAAGAATGTAGCCAGTCCTCCAGTCCTCAGTCCAGCCTTAGAAATAATCTATGATTTCACAATAATTTCAAGTTTTCAAGTCTCATTTCAGCCCATGTCAGATTCATAGCTGCGTTTTATGTCGACTCAGTCCTGCTTTTTACTGCAAAAGAGACCCTCTGACTATTTTTATGTACAATTTTCCAGTGAACTTTGTTGTCTTTGATTCTACACAAAACTGTCATAGAAATCTGTTGAAACTTGAAATGACAAGAAAGCTTTATATGATCAACTCTCCATGAAACAGCTCAGGAGAAGCAGAAGTCCAGATCAGTTAGTCAGACAGAAAGCTATTGATTTAAATTGTTTCATCCATACTATTAATGAAAACCTCAGCCCACATGTTTGGCATACAAGCTGTCAAATTGAATTAATGCAGAATTGGATTGGAATGGATTCTGCAAAACACTGAGCGAAAGGAGGTGGGTGTGGCTGTGGGAAGAAGATGTCATGGCGATAAATTAATTGGCGTTTATCGGGAAGGTGTTGTGCAAACATGTCTGCTGCTCCAGAGCTACTTTGTTTATCTTCGCTCCAATGCGACTGGATGGGCTCCATGACATGTGCATTAAGGTCAAACTAGAACAGGTCTGGAGGGGGGGGGGGGGTGGGCGACTATGCCTGAGTGTGCACACCGAATACCTCACTAAAATTAGTCACGTGTCAGATGCCTTATGGATGCAGGCCAGAGCCTCACACACAGGCCACAAAAACACATGGGGGGGTGGAAGGAGTTTCCAAAAGCACCCTGTGAATGGCTCCGCCCTCTCTTGTTTGTCCTTGAGTGTGTGTATGTGAATGTGTGTCTCTCTGTTGTGATAACACTTGTTTTTGTGTAAGTGTTTCAATCAGTGTGTCTTTGCATTCACCAAAGCCTAGTTGCTAAAACTTAACCCAGGGATGCTTTGCCATTCACACGATGAGGATGATAACAGTGAGTGTTGCACTGAGGAGGCAGAGTATTGGCTCATCCGGTTGCATTTGCTGCTTTTCTGGGAGCCACTGGCAGTGAAACAGAGCTTGGAATGTTGAGGTCACTTTTTAATACCCCTTACAGATGCTAATGGGTGTTAGCTTGACATTGGGTGAACTTCATACATGCCACTCTCCCTCCATGTTTGTCCCAGGAACACTCATCTCAGCACTACCTATGCCACTCTGACAAAGGTTCGGTTTTCTTGGGTTTGTTTGCTTTTTTGTTTTGCTTTTAAGTCATCGTTTGTCACCGTTATCCAGTGTAATACCACACAGCTGTCACTTCAAATGGATGGATGCAGAAGGAGCAACCTAAAGCCCCGATTTAGCCCCTTCATCTTTATTTTTATCTCAAACCACCCGCCTGCCCCCGTGCACAACTCTCCTACTCTTGGCTGTCTTGTGGCCTAGTGGAAACTGTATCCGGCCACGATCCAACCCCGCACTGTCCAGCTCATCGAGGCCCCTGTTGAAGTAGAATGGCAAATAGCGCTCTAAAAAAAATAAAAACGAAGTAGGACCATTTGTGGAAGCTGGAGTCACTGTGAAGGCTAGGAAGGAACCCCATCGTCACTGTCAGGCATTTGAATAAACTCTAGACGGGGGAGCTGACGCCGTGCATGGCTGACATAACTGGAGTCCTGAGTCAGAGCTGAAATAACCAGAGACCGTTTTGGCTTGGGGAATGTTGAGCTGACACCACAGGCATAACCTCAATCAGAGGCATTAAGGGAATTTCTATTTCTGCGTGGCTCATTTCACAAAATGTCTATATTTAATAGCTTGTTAAAACTCCAAACAAAGAGTCAACAGACTAATAAGAAGAGAGCTGTTGTTGAAACTCTTAACACCCACGCAATATAATCAAACACTTCATTGGTTCTGATATCTAATAAAAGTATTGTTGTACTATTTATGACATTCAGCA
>NC_055969.1:31277736-31282736 GCF_018492685.1 Alosa sapidissima
GCGTTTGTATCAACAGATCCGCTGTAGGGCTTTCTGGCACTGGTCCTAGGCAGCCTTTAACAAGATCCATGTGGAAATGCTTCCTGGTAAATTGCGACTGTGTAAGTCTGCAGGGAACAGGAGTGTGTGTGTGTGTGTCTGTGTGGGTGTCTGTGTGGGTGTGTGTGTGTGTGTGTGTGTCGGTTTGTGTATGTCTGTGTGTGTGTGTGTGAGAGCCTGTGTGTGTGCTTGTGTGTGTGATTGCACAAGTGTGTTTGCGCTTGGTAAACTTCATGTGTGTTTGCACGTCAAACTGGATGTTTGTGAATGCAAAGAAAACGCACATTCTTATTACTTTTGACACATTCGTATTGCGGTGTACGCACAGTGAACACTCTTTATCTGTGGTTGTTTGTGGGCTGGTCCAGTTCCTCACAATGCCCCTGCTTTTTGAAGGATATGTGGGAGGATCGGACCATTGAGGCCGGCTAAGAAATGGGCAAGAAAAAAAAGGCAAAATGGGTAGACGTGCCCCTTAGAATCTGGAAATAGGTCTTTAGGATCTGCCTAGGTTGGGTTCAATTTAAAATCCAACATCATGTTCGTACATGCTTACCTCTGAGAAAAGCGCTCATGAAAGAGGCCGCAAGGAATCCTCGGGGTTGCATTCCGGTGTTGCCTGGATATGTCAAGGCCTTTAAAATAGCCACTGTAAGTCTGTGTAAACATGGTGAATACATTTAGGATCTGTGTGTGTGTGTGTGTGTATGTCTGTGTGTGTGTGTATGTGTGTGTGTGTGTGTGTGTGTGTGTGTGTGTGTGTTTGAGAGAGAGAGAGAGAGAGAGAGAGAGAGGGCCAAGGGACTTGATTGACTGGTTAAACGTGAGCACAATGTCAACAACAGCAGCTTTGGGTGTGCTGCCGCAGATATATCCTCTCTCGCTCTCTCTCTCTCTTTGCCAGTCTCTCTTTCTCTCCCTCTCTCTCTCTCTCTCTCTCTCTTTCTCTTTGCCAGTCTCTCTATCCCTCTCTCCCTCTTGCTCTCTTTTCTTTAAGGCCTAAAGGAAAGAGCCATAAACAAACACAATAGCGCTCAATCTTTCCATAAGCTCCCAGTGTTATAGGTGGCACCGGCCCCACTGTAAGTTGAGAGGAAACAGCTGCAATAGTTAATGTAGCTCCCTCCTCCTCCTCCTCCTCCTCCTCCTCCTCCCCCCTCGTAGCCCAATCCAGAGCGTCAGCAAGCATCCAGGGCTCAGCTCTGTGTCCGTCTCTGCTATCATGGCAGCCCTTATCACACTGATTTATTTTTAAAGACATTATCAAAGTCTGCGAGGTGATGTTGCGCAGTGTGTTTCTGTGTAAGTGTGTGTGTAAGTGTGTGTGTGTGTGTGGGGGCATGCACGTTACAAACAGAGTGAGTGAGTGAGAGAGCGAGTGAGTGAGTCAGTGAGTGAGTGAGTGAGTCAGTGAGTGAGCGAGTGAGTGAGTGAGTGAGTTGAGTGAGCGAGCAAGCGAGTGAGTGACTGAGTGAGAGAAAAGTAGGCTTATGCGTGTGAGGTTGGACACATTAGTGAGTAAGTGTATTTATAACTTTCTCTGACTACTGTTAAGTGTGTCAGATAAATGAGAATGCATATAGACTAGGAAGTCCTACAGAAGAATCAATTAGAATACACCCACCCACCCACATACACATACTCCATTCACCCACTCATACTTGTATAGTCCTATATTTAATTTTCTCCAGGACAGAATTTCCTACACATACAAATGCAGGCAAATCCACACTTTACCTAATCTTCATAGGGGAACCCATATTTATCACAGGATGTACAGTAAGAGGGGCCTCCCCACCTGGAGGCCAACCTGGCGGAGAGGGAGCAGCAGAAAGGGGGGGGGATGGGTGGGAAAGGATCACATATGGAAATAAGGGGATGAACAAAAAAAAAAAACCCTCCATAGATTCTCTTCACCTTGGCGAGTCTTAACCGAGACGCCAGTTCCTGGCTAACCCCTGATCTGCCTCCGCTTCCACCGTCTGTCCTGAATCCGAGCGCGGCATTAATTAATAACTTGCCCTGGAGCCTGATAAGATTATGGTCGAAACCTGGCAGTCAAGGTTAGCTGCGCTAATGAATGATCCCCCCGAGGGGGCAGGCCGGGGTGGGGGTGGGGGGGGATGCGTGTACAGCCCGGAGGCTCTGTTTCATATTAAGTATGATAAAGCGTTTGTAAGTCTTTGGTGGATGGATGTGCTGTGTGTGAAAAATCAATAGCAAAGCTGCCGTGCTCGGAGACACAGAGGGTGTGTGCATCTGGGCGTAGAGTGGGCTGAGAGTCAATAACACGAGCCACGGAGAGAGATTTGGGAGGAGTTGGATAGTCATGCTGTTATTATACTTGGATATTTTATTACTTTTAGTAATGTAATGACTATACACACTAGATTATAATGTTTTGTGGTGTAGTAGTAAATAATTATGTTTTATGGTCGTGATGAAGCGGGATGTAGACTATTATTATTATTGTTATGAATTAAATGCAGTGCTTGGTTTAATTTTAGGTTCAGGAAGTACAGGTCCCAAAATTCATGCATAGGATGGCAGCATATGTTTTGCCATTTAGCTGAGTCATATCCAGTTGATGCAAATAATTCAGTTATTCTCAGCTGAAGTTTCCTGGAAGTGGAGATGTTGGCCTTGACTGACCTGCAGGTGTGTGTGTGTGTGTGTGGGTGGGTGTTCTCTGACAGAAGGAGGTTTGGGCTGAAGAGGAGGCCTGAGGCTTGAGGCCCTGCGCTGCGCTGCCACACTTACGGTGAGTGAGTCATTGCTGCCCATCCTACAGAAAGAGTGCACTGCCACTGACTGGACAACACTGGACCACACACACACACACACACACACACACACACACACACACACACACACACAGAATGTTCAATTTTGCCCCAATAGCCCCAAAAGGAACAGTGAATAAGTTAATAATCACCCTGTTAATCACTGGCATGCCAAAAGGCTATCTGTCTTCTTCTTGGAATTTAGATACCTGCAGTGGCAGAATTCCAGCGTTGGAAATATCCATAAGATGTCCTTTTAGAGTCAACTCTGTCGACTCCTCTGCAGGAGAGAAATGAGTGGTAGTGAATACAATAGAGTACTCAGAAGCCTCAGACTAAAGATATAGACTCTTTGTCTCTTCTGTCACCCACCTGTTTCTATGGTTTCCTCTTTATTGTGGGGGAACCTCGACCGCCGAGATCCACACCTGAAACCAGGCTGCATGCGCGTCTGAACTCTGGTGGTTTGATAGTGACGTGCGTACGTGACCTCTGGCCTCCGTAGTGAAACCTTGGTGCCGTCATCCGGCCGCCTCGCACACTCTGCGGTGACAGAGCCAACAACCGTTTTAGGGTGTCTGTCAGGATATACAACACGCACACACACACATACACACGCACACACACACACACACACACACACACACACACACACACACACACACACACACACACCACACACACAAAATCACACATACGGCTTACCAAGAAGACCATGAACTTTTGGCTGATGGTTAGCACCCGCTCTGATGTTGCTAATACATGTGCGACATGACATGACATGAAGCTCTGATGTTGCTAATACATGTGCGACATGACATGACATGAAGCTCTGATGTTGCTAATACATGTGCGATATGACATGAAGCTCTGATGTTGCTAATACATGTGCGGTATGACATGAAGCTCTGATGTTGCTAATACATGTGCGATATGACATGACATGAAGCTCTGATGTTGCTAATACATGTGCGACATGACATGACATGAAGCTCTGATGTTGCTAATACATGTGCGATATGACATGACATGAAGCTCTGATGTTGCTAATACATGTGCGACATGACATGACATGAAGCTCTGCTGTTGCTAATACATTTTTGACATGACATGACATGAAGCTCTGATGTTGCTAATACATGTGCGACATGACATGACATGAAGCTCTGATGTTGCTAATACATGTGCGACATGATATGACATGAAGCTCTGCTGTTCCAAGTGAAAAATGTAATAAGGCTTTTAAAAAAAGAAGCACTGACAGGACATTAACTAAAAGTGTATCAGTTACTGTTTTAATTCACTTCGATTTCTGACAGTGTATAGATTGAAATGAAAAGACCCCAACTTAAATAAGTTGCTAACTAATGTACTAACTAAAGTAAATAAATAAATACCTAACTCAAGTTCAAAAGATACAGTAGGCAAAAGGTTTATCCTCAACTCATTTGCCTTTCTAGTAGCTGGAAACCTTTTCTCTATATTGTACGTCACTTTCATTAAGAGTATTTGTATTGTATGAGTCATGAGGGGACTCTCCCTCTAGCAGCACCTGTTGCATCTTTGCACGCCACATCAACAGGCTTTAGCCACCACTCTGCCCCACGCTGGGGATGGGTCCTAGGGGACTCTTCTGCTGAGAGAATAGCCCGATTGGACTGAGCAGTGTGTCCTGGCCTTCATTGGCGCTGCTCGAATGGGAATGGGAAACTTCAAACATTTCCAAAGTCAGTTACAGTAAAATCACTTGGGTTGGACCTGAGTAAACTCTTTATTAAGATGACACTCTTGACAAAGGGAAAAATGGTTCAAATGTCAAATGGGTTAAAGGCTTGATTGTTTTTAGAATCTATCTTTTCGGCTGTCGGCCTTAAAGCTATTTTTATGCACATTGAAATATCTTAAGATTGATCTTGATAAGACTCAAGAAATAGCTTTTGTATATATTTTGACTTTTGAAAGATAAGAAGCATAGATAGAAAGATAAGAAGCATAGAGTATGTGTTTTTGCATGTCTCATAGTACCTTTGGCACTATGCAGCCTTGACTTGATGTCTCGCTGATTAGAAAGATCTGGGGCCGTATTCACAAAGAATTTTAAGGCTAAAAGTAGCTCCTAAGTGGCAAATTTAGGAGCTACTCCTAAAAATAATGGGCGTGTCACTCCTAACTTTAGGA
>NC_055969.1:31287736-31335236 GCF_018492685.1 Alosa sapidissima
TGTTGTTTTGTGTGAGGACGACAGAAAGAGACTGAGGTAGCTAGCGTAGCGTCGCTAGCAGAGCCGGTCATACTGGGCGATAATAGGCTCTCCTTTGTTACTTTGGAGACTCTAATTGCAGAGCACTTAAACACAAATCACTGAGTTTGAACACGGAGGCTCATTCTCTTGCTTGCTGTCTCGTATCCACCGTCTGCATCTCAATAGCACTCTCTCCATTTCAGTACAATCCATTTTTATCCACTTCTGTACAATCCTTGTTGATTGTTACAGCTGTTTTTGTGTGTCCAGAGTTTTGTTTTGGATGTAGATGTGGATTCAAATTTTTCAAGGGAGGCTTTGGAACTTTGCTGGCTGAGGTGGAGAGAGATCAGTCGAAACTCTCACTGCCCTGGTGTACTGGAATCAATTTTATGCTGCTGTGTGTGTGTGTGTGTGTGTGCGTGTGTGTTTGCGTGTGTGTGTGTGTGTGTGTTTGCGTGTGTTTAAGAGAGAGGGAAAGAGACAGAGAGAAAGAGAAGGGGGGAGAGAGAAAATTGAACAAGAGGGGAAAAAATAAACATTATGGGAATGCCGTTAGGGCAGCTCTCACACCAGTGTGTGCCAACAGAGACAGAGAGAGAGAAAGCGAGATGGAGAGAGAGAGAGAGAGAGAGAGAGAGAGAGAGAGAGAGAGAGAGAGAGAGAGAGAAATAGTCCAGGCCAACTCCGGGCCAGCGTATTCACACAGGGGCCATGGGGAAATCGGGCTGCGTCACTCCAGATTAGCCTAATGGCGGCTCAGGAAGGAGAAGCACTCTGGCAAAAGCATTAGCGCTAGATGGCTCTTTTACGATGCCGATTACATCAGCGCTTAAAAAGGGAGGGTAACATGTCATTAGGGCTAGAGAAATAGTTATGAACGTTATGGACCAGTGAAAGTGCCCACTAGACTGGCACAAGCAGGTGATAATGACACCTGACAAAGACTCATGATTTTGAGTCTTTGAGTTTGAGTTTATTATTGATGATGGTGTTTGCAGTCACACAGCCATGCATACACACACACCCACACCCACATAAACACACACACATACCCTCACCCACACCCACACACATACCCTCACCCACACCCACACACATACCCTCACCCACACCCCCACACACATACCCTCACCCACACCCACACACATACCCTCACCCACACCCACACATACCCTCACCCACACCCACACACATACCCTCACCCACACACATACCCTCACCCACACCCACACACATACCCTCACCCACACCCACACCCACACACATACCCTCACCCACACCCCCACACACATACCCTCACCCACACACATATACTGTGCAAACTGCAGACTACGTCATCTCTCTCTTATTCTCTACCCATCTAGATAGATAGATAGATAGATAGATAGATAGATAGATAGATTGATTGATTGATAGATTTATTGATCCCCAAGGGGATTTAGTGACCTTTTTGTATTTATGTATGTGTATCTGTGTCTGTGTGTTAGTCTTTGGATGGAGGGATGTCTGGTCAATATTTGACATGTATACGGTTGTGATTTCTTTTCTGGATATGCAGTGGGTGTGTGTGTGTGTGTGTGTGTGTGTGTGTGTGTGTGTGCGTGTGCGTGTGTGTGCATACTCTCTCAGTGTGATAGACTTATAGAGGCGCCCCATGCTTCACTGGGGGCCTCTTCACTGTTTCGTTTGCCAGCTCTCCTAAACGTCAGAGGTAATATGCAGCTGCGGTCTTTTTCTTGGCCAGCATGAAGCATTGCAAACACAATACAAAACCCTGTGTGTGTGTGTGTGTGTGTGTGTGTGTGTGTGTGTGTGTGTGTGTGTGTTGAGTATGTAATAATTTACTGTTACTGCTGAGATGGAGCGACACACACATCGTGGTAACAAAGGCCCTATTCAGCCAAATCGGGTTTTTTTTTGCAGATACGCCAGCGTGGAAAAAAACGAACACCACATCAAAAAGACAAATAAGCGCCCGTCACCTTATATGTTTTCCTTGTGTGGGGAGCAATGCCCAACATGGCCGTTACTGCGAGAGAGTTTGCTTTAAATGGCCCAGTTATTACGGCCCGACAGATCGGCTTCGGCTGCCAGGCCTCGCCACTGACCGCGGCCAAGCCAAACCCGAGGTACCGCGGAAGATCTGTCGTGAGTGCTGTGTCACATGGCGCGACCAGGGAGAATTTACGCTCTTGTTCCATTAGTCATCGCAGTAGCTATTTGGGTGTCGAGCGAGGCAGGATGTCGGACAGGAAGTGCCAATACTTCATGCTTCATTTTGTGTTAGATTGGTTCCCCTGCTGTTGCTTTTATTCCCCAAGCTTTCTCAGAGACCAGGGGCTGCATTGCTTCAGGGTAAACAACTTACATGCCAAAAGATGCTAATTTATCACCAGTCACAGTAATAAAATACATTTCCTTTTCTACACTCATTTCAGTAGACATAACTCTTTTTGATTAACACATTAATGTTTGAGATTGAATTTCAAGTTTGTAAAGTAGTGTTGTACTAGTGCTCGTTAAATACATACTTTTTGGGAGATAAAGTGAAATAAGTCTAAATGAATCTAAATAGGTCCAACTTAACATAAGGTTTCAATATTACTTTAAATAAAGAATGTTTGTTAAATTTAATGTTGGTTTGCACATTATTCCATCTAACCCTAGTGTAATTAGTAAAGCATTATGTACAGTAGATAGTGCCTTAGAACCCGTGATGTAAAGTATGGTCCAAATGAGTGCTGATGTTGACCTAATGTTGCCTGAAGCTGTGAGTGACTCGGCCGCCCATGTTGGGTGTTCAGGTGAGAAGACTCAGCAGTGGTGTGACTGCACAGCACATCCGAGAGGCTCACTGGCTGTGTTGCTCCACTCACGCCTAATCAGAGTTGGCGCGCGGTAATGGAGAACGCCCATCCGGGTCATTGCATATGTAG
Organism: Alosa sapidissima; assembly: GCF_018492685.1. Classification (NCBI taxonomy): domain Eukaryota; kingdom Metazoa; phylum Chordata; class Actinopteri; order Clupeiformes; family Clupeidae; genus Alosa; species Alosa sapidissima. The sequence goes on from NC_055969.1 coordinate 31,290,697, forward strand.
ATGTGAGGCTTGGGAGCCCATGAGTGCCAAGCGCCGCGCCAGCTGGGCTGTCTGCGTGTCACCCGGCATTAGTGCCAGCAGACGCCAGCCGAACACCCAGGCAGGCCCACTATCTCCCCACCCTGCGCTAGCAACCAACACCCCCACCCCCACCCAAGCACACTCACCCCCCCACACACAAGCACCCTACACCACCCAACCCCCTCACTGACTTCCTCCACTCTCTCTCTATCTCTTTCTCTCTATCTCTTTCTCTCTGCCTCTCTCTCTCTCTCTCTCTCTCCTTCTTCTCCTCCTAGCCTGCGCATCCTTCCCCGCCCGCAACAATTATCCCAATTACTAGCAGTGTCAGTAACCTCTGCAGATCAGAGCACCGAGCCTTAGTTTAGAGAGGGAGAAAGAGAGAAGAGAGGGGGATGGAGGATGTGTTAGAGAAAGAAAGAGAGGGAGAGAGAGAAGGAAAGAAAGAAAGAAAGAGGAGGAGACAGAGAGAAATGGATGTGTGTAATGTGAGAGGGTGGTAAATACATGAGCAGTGAATCAAAGCATGGGGATTTAGCTCACAGAGACATAGAGTGTGTGAGAGAGATGAAAGCAGAGATGAGGATAGGCGCACACACACATAGAGTGAGAGAGAGAGAGAGAAAGAGAAGGAGATTAGGGATGGGACACATACACACACATACAAACAGGCAGTTCCCACGTGCCCCCCCCCCCCCATGGACACACACAGACACTATACTATACAAATAATATCAACATACAGTTGGATAACAGTTGGATAACCCCCAGCTATCCAGAGGGTCTCCATCTCATGTGTGTGTGTGTAAAGTTGTGTGTGCCTTGCTTGATTGTCTTTGACATAAGGTTACTAGGGGTGGGGGGTGGGGGGACTCCCAACCTTACCAAGGCCAGATCTGGCCCTGATCAGGCGTGAGTCTCCCCCACAGAGAGCAACAGCGCTCCCCTCATGCGTGTCTGCAGGCTCAGTGGCCCTGTGGTGGGCAGCCTGCTGAAGGCTTCCCCGAGCTCTGGCTCATGTCAGGTGGCACTTGAGTGTGTCCTCCCCGGCCTCCAGAGTATCAGTGAGGGATGAGTGCGATCATGATGGGTCCGCTCTACTGTCAGCCACCCCTGTGTGTGTGTGTGTCTGTGTGTGTGTGTGTGTGTGTGTGTGTGTGTGTGTGTGTGTGTGTCTGTGTGTGTGTGTGTGTGTGTGTGTGTGTGTGTGTGTGTGCCAGGGCTGGAGGAAAAATATGCGGCCAGGAATGTCACTACCAACAGCGTTTTGTCTTTTTTTTAAAAATCATTGTGTGTGTATGTGTGTGTGTGTGTGTGTGTGTGTGTGTGTGCGTGTGTGTGTGTGTGCGTGTGTGTGTGTGTGTGTGTGTGTGTGTGTGTCTGCATTTGAGTGAACATCTGCGGCTGTCGTATGTCAGCTCCAGACAAGTGCAGGAGGTACGAAGAGAAAAAGAAGCAAAAAAGAAAAGTGGTCCAAATCTTCCCGGTGTGACCTTTCTCCCTGACACCACGTCACGTTCAGCGCAATGTGTCAGGAAGCACGCTGAGAAGCAGCAATCAGTGCAAAGGTTACTCTCAATCTCCTCACTTCCCCGATCCATCTCAAGCCGTCCTCCCAGTGACACTTATCAAGAGGAACATGGTTTTTCCCCCCTCTGCCAATGATGAATTTTAAGTCTTCAGGCATTTTTCCTCTCTGGCTTTTTGTAGAAGAGCAAGTGCCTGTTCTTCCAAAGTTTGAATTTTTAAGTTTCTTTTGGGGGGGGGGGGGGGTATTTTAACATTTTAACATTTTGCAAACGTGCTACATCTGGCAGAATGATAGACTTGAAACAAGATGTGCTTTTTCATAAACACCATGCTCACTTCACTATCTTGCTAGGGGAACATCGAGTTGTGGGAACCATTAATTCTAGAATGTTGATGAGCTCTTCTCATTCTCCCCCCACACAGAGGAATATGCCCCCATATCAGTACTGTTGTACGCTGGCCAACTTCCGCATCGAGAAGAAGATCGGTCGAGGCCAGTTCAGCGAGGTGTACAAAGCCACCTATCTGCTGGAGGCCTACCAGGTGGCTCTCAAGAAGGTCCAGGTAAATCTCCACACCTGGCTTCATATTACTGGATACATAATAACTTTGTATCGTGTATAATTGGGCACAATTACATCACTGCAAAGGTGGCTGAATTTCCTCCCCTGCAACCCCTATTGACTAACATTAAAAGGTTCCATTCTTTCGTCCCCATAGATATTTGAGATGATGGATGCCAAAGCTCGTCAAGACTGCATCAAGGAGATTGACCTCCTGAAGGTAAGAGCTGGCAACACAAGTCATGGGTTGTCAAAGGCATGTGCTGATCTGATATACAGTCAGATATTTTCATAAAGGGTACTTAACCCTGGTGTAATATTGCACGGCATATGGAGTCTGGTTGTATGGTGCTAAGTTTTACACTTCTATCTAGATGCACTCAAGATCTGAATCACTATGTGTGTGTTTTATGTGTCTGTTTTATTCTCATCATGAATATTTATGGATGTTGAGGTTCAGTGTGTGAGAGAGGAAGACAGTGAGAGAGGCAGAGAGAGACAGTGTGTGTGAGAGAGAGTCAGAGAGAGAGAGAGAGAAAATGTTACACACTGCTGCCTTGTCTTTTAGCTGTCAGTTCTGGCCTGCCTGCCTTCAGCCTGTCACTTTAATGCCCCGTCAAATCAATGGCTTAGCATCTGCTGCCTGTTCTGCCCCTGCAGTGAGCTGGGGGGTGTGGTAGTGGTGGTGGTGGGAGTGGGGCAGATGAGGAGGGGAGTGTGTGTGTGTGTGGTGGGTGGGTGGGGTGGGGGGGCTTTTTAGAGCAGCATAAATCCTCCATGTTGTTTATGACACACCTCATAACGGCCCCTCCCGGAGGTGAGGCACTCGGGCTCTGTCAGGGGCGGTCGAGGGGACTTTATGACAGGAGGCTGCCGCATCTGCATCCACGCTCAGGACAGGAGAGGAGAGCAGAGCAGAGGAGAGAGATGTTATTGTTGTCATTATAGTGCCAGAGAGACTAAGGCTGTGGGGGGATTGAAGAAACACACACACACACACACATAAACACACACACACGAACACACACACACACACACACACTATACTCACACATACACCTACACAAAGACATACAGTACGCACAAACAATAGGCATACACACATAAGCACAATAGGCATACACACCAATGTATCTGTACATGCACATGCACACACATGCATAAACACAGATAAATACACACCTATAAAATTACTCCCACACACAAAAGAACGTATATCACAGTCACACATTCTCTCTCTCTCTCTCTCTCTGTTTACTACACACACACAAGCACACACTTGTTGCTGCATACTCATTGGAGGTTGTCTTTATGGGCCTCACAGTGCACATCTGCCATCACACTCTGCTCCGCTCGCCGCCGCGTCCCACATGTGCAGCGTGCAGAGGCACATAATAACGCGCTCTTCATCCAGCCCGCGCTGCTGCTGCTAATCTCCCCCTCACACCGCCGCCAGCGCTGCAGGCACGCAGACACTCCGGCTCCTGGACGTGCCCCCCCCCCCCCGCCCGCCCGTACAGGATAGGTAGAAAATGCAACAACATGTTGTGGAAAGGGAAGAGAGAGAGAGAGGGATAGAGAGAGAGAGAGAGAGACAGAGAGAGGGAGATGGATGAGAGGGAGAGTGGTGTTTTGATAGTGCTTGGAATGAAGGGAAGAAAGAAAGAGGGGAAATAGAGCATAAAAAGGTAGATAAAACGCCTATTCTCTTTGACTACTCTGACTTACCAAACAGGTCTCTGAATGAAGCAGATAATTGCGTTCCCTTAGAACTTTCGCTTCAACTCTTGCCATCCCTTCCTGTCCCGCTGTTGACAAGTAAACAAACAGAAGGTTCCCCTCCTCCACCCCCCCCCCCCCCACCCCCCCCCCCCCCCCTCCGTTATTTTGGCTCCTCTCTGCAGTCCCAGTGGACTGTGTCAAAATTGCAAACTCGCGTCAACAGATAAAGGAGAGATTATCAAACAAGCGATCAACTAGAAGAGCACTGTCTCGCTGCCACTGCTTTTTCCCGAGGAGTGTTCCTCTTTTAGCGCGACCACTCGTGTCACGGCCTCTCCCTCACATCAGGGCCTTGATCCATCAGGCAGTGAGACGGGATGACATGACACTTCTCTTGTTGAGTGTCGGGTGTCAGTGTTTCAGAGGAAACAGTCAAAAATCAGCCTTGTCAAAAAGCTAATGCTAGTCTTTTGTTTGCGTCTTGTCTTATAGCTGCAGCGCACAGTCAGGAATAGTTGTGAGTTTTTTTGGCACACGTATCAAACATCATTTATGCTCTTAGGGAATTGTTGACAGTTTGCTGACGGTGCTTTATTTATTTATTTATTTAATTTGTTTGTTTATTGTGACTTTGCTTTATGTCTGGCGCTATGCTGTCTGATGTGTGCAGGCCTGAAAGAGACGTGAGCAAGAGCCCCCTATGTTTGTTTATAGGAAGCCAACCATCAAGTACAGATTTCAGGGGGCACAGTGTAGTTCAAAATGGGTTGCATGTGGTACTGTATACATCTCTGTCAGCCATTTAAAGTAAGCTTAACCAGCTGTACCCTTCAAATGCTTTTCTTTTGCCTTTACAAGAGAGCAGGTTATGTGGAGACACTATAATGCATACATTATTCCAGTATCAGAGACAATGGAAATGGTATCTTTGTACAGGCAGCAAAAGGGACAGTTTATCCTCATCAACCATTGCAGAAACTCATGTATTGGTAAATGCTGTGTTACGGGCAAAACTCGTTAGTGATCAACAACTCTACAGGTAGTGAGCAACAACAGTCAGCCACAGATCAAAACAGAGAAGCCTAGGCACATTGCACACTAGACTAAACCACAAACCACTAACACTAACAAAAGCAGAGCGCACAGCACAAGTCAAAGTCACGCTCTCAAAGCAAAAGTCACGCTCTCAACGATGTCACTGCCAACCAGATGGAGCCCTTGAGGGGGCCACACATATGTTGAAAAATGTACATTGTGTATTATAAGCTTCTTCAGAGAAAAAGCATCTGCTCTATAAATAGATGTGATGTAATGTATGTATACGTAAAATGTAAATCTTGACTCCAGACAGCCTGAACTGACACACTGGCTCCTCTCTCTCTCCCTTTCTCTCTCTCTCTCTCTCTCTCTCTCTCTCTCTCTCTTCCCCTTCTCCTCGTCCCCTTTCCCCTGGTGGCCCTGCAGCAGCTGAACCATCCCAACGTGATCAAGTACCTGGACTCGTTCATCGAGGACAACGAGCTCAACATCGTGCTGGAGCTGGCTGACGCCGGCGACCTTTCGCAGATGATTAAGGTCAGTGGGTCCCGCGGGCATCTTGACTGCCGGGGTGGGGAGCGGTGGCGGGGGCCGGGAGCAGGCACTGGGTCGTGGGCTGTCGAGCTGTGACAGACAGGGGCCCATGTGTGTGTGTGTGTGTGTGTGTGTGTGTGTGTGTAGGGGGAGTGCATGTGCTGTCCCTCCCTCTGGGCTGATGAGGTGTGACGGGAGTGTGTGAGTTTGTGTGTGTGTATGTGTGAGTGGGTGGGTTAAAAACGGCCTAGGTGTGTGTGTGTGTGTGTGTGTGTGTGTGTGTGTGTGTGGTTGGGAGGGTTAAGGAGGGCCTGGGTCCATCTGATAAGTGCCACAGAGCTGTCACAGGCCCTGTGCCCCACTGTCCTCATCTTTTCTCCTCCTCTCCTCTCCTCTCCTCTCCTCTCTTCATCCTCTCTTCTTCCTCTCTTCTGTCAGCCCTTCCTCCCTCTGTCTCCCTGTCCACACCTGTCAACTTGATACATTAATAGAAATAAGATGATAGGAGATAGAAAACCTGAAAAGTCTGGTAACACCTGACTATCCAGTAGGAAAAAAGCATTCTGAAGGCTACTACTGTTGCCTTGCTAGTCTTAGGCAAGGCACGTTTATTTATATAGGGCATTTCATACACCGGGGTAGTTCAATGCGCTTTACATTAAAAAGCAAAGAATAGTACATAAAAGCATATGGGCAATAGTAAAAGTAGTAAAAAAGTACATAAATAGAATGTTAAAACACATACAACATAGTGCATCTGATCAACAGAAAGTTAATTTGATCAGTTAGCAGAAAGCATCTGAGAACAGTTTGGTCTTAAGTTTAGATTTTAAACTGGCAACATTTGAGGCATTTTAATGTCATCCAGAAGTTGGTTCCAAAGCTCAACTGCATAGCTTATTTGAAGCCAGTGCAGGGACTTAAGTATTAGAGTAATGTGGTCAGTTCTTTTTGTTTTCATGAGAACCCTAGCTGCTGCATTTTGCATCACCTGAAGTAGTTTGATGGTCTTTTTAGAAACATCTGTGAAAAGCCCATTGCAGTAATCAACCCTGCTGGAGAGAAATGTATAAATTCGTTTTTTTTAAATCATCATAAAAATGTTTGGCAATGCTTTTGAGGTGGTAGATTTTTGACACAGCATCCTGAAGAGTGACAACCTTATGTCTTTCCTCATTTTTACCAAATATAATTACTTATGGGAGTAGCCTTTATAAAGTTTTAATAATAGTGGCTCCAAGGTCGACCCCTGGGGAACACCACAGATCAGATGTTTTTTCCAAAGCGACTTACATACGTCAATTATATTACATGGCATTGTTACATTGTCCCCAGAGCAACTCTGGGTTGAATGCCTTGCTCAAGGGCACAACGGTGGAAGCTGGGAATTGAACCCACAACTTTTCTGGCTACTGCATGCTAGCAACCACTACGCTACCACCGCTCCATATTAGAATTACCTTAATTACCTAAATACCTATGATAACTACTGACTTGAACAGTTGCCGTTCCACCTGGAATGCTATGGTGCTTTTAAAAATTCAGCCTTAGATGAACATTGTTGTTAGTGCAATACAATGTTTTCAAAAGTCACTCATTCACGTCACAGATGTGGTAAGCTGTGCAAGTCACCATGAATTTGAAATCTCTTTTGTTTCCGCTCGCTTGTTTCCCTTCTGAACCATTATCGCTAGGCTTTGCAGAACCACGTCTAATCTCGTGGAAATATCTTGCTTGCTTACGCATTCTGTACTTTCAGAAGTGAGATAAAATAGCTAAGCAAAATGTATCAATTGATTAACCCAAAATGTTCAGAGTATACCTAAAGAAGAAAACACTGGTGGTAGGGACATCTGCTCAGCACTTGTTATGGCATATCCCCTATATCACCATTACATTACATTACATTACATTACATTTGGCTGACACTTTTTAACCAAAGCGACTAACAACATGGTAAACAGTAAGTTTTAGAACAATTCTCACAATTTTAGGACAGTTTAAAAAAACATTAGAGTACAGTAAGAATAAGTGCGTCGGTGAGTGCTGTTTTTAACAGTTACTTGTCAGTTTAAAACGGCTGGTGAGTGCTAGGATCAGTAAGACTTGTTGTAAGTGTTGCTATGAGAGTAGATGTTCTCTAAAGAGCTGGGTCTTCAGGAGTTTTTTGAAAGTGGAAAAGGATGTCCCTGCCCTTGTAGGAACTGGCAGTGTATTCCACCAACGAGGAACAACAGATGAGAAAAGTTTGGATTGGCTTGAGCGTACCGGTGGTAGAGCTAGACGTCGTTCGTCAGAGGAGCGCAGCGGTCTGGAGGTAGTGTAAGTCTGTATGAGGGCATTCAAGTAGGTGGGAGCAGAGCCGGAGACTACTTTGTAGGCAAGCGTTAGAGACTTGAATTTGATGCGGGCCGCCATAGGTAGCCAGTGTAGCTGGATGAGCAGCAGGGTAACATGTGCCCTTTTGGGTTGGTTGTAGACCAGGCGCGCCGCCGCGTTCTGGATCATCTGAAGTGGTTTCACTGCGCAGGCTGGGAGACCTGTCAGGAGGGCATTGCAGTAGTCGAGTCGTGAGATGACTATTGCCTGAACCAGAAGTTGGGTAGCATCTTGAGTCAAGTAAGTCCTGATTTTCCGTATGTTGTAGAGTGCAAAACGGCATGACCGGGCGACTGAGGCAACATGATCTGAGAAGTTTAGTTGGTTGTCAAGAACAACTCCTAGATTTCTTGCAGTCCTGGTCGGTGAAACAGACAGGGAGTCAAATTTGATGTTGATGTCGTGGTGTATGGTCGGTTTAGCTGGGATGACCAGCAGTTCAGTCTTTGAGAGGTTCAGCTGGAGGTGGTGTGCCTTCATCCATGTAGCTATGTCTGAAAGGCAATCCGAGATCCGTGCTGAAACCAGGGGGTCGTCAGGTGGAAAGGACAGATAGAGCTGTGTGTCGTCTGCATAGCAGTGGTATGAGAAGCCGTGCGAACGGATTATCTGTCCCAAGGAGGTGGTGTAGATAGCAAAGAGGAGGGGGCCCAGCACTGAGCCCTGGGGGACCCCTGTGGTGAGATGGTGAGGTGCGGATAGCTGACCAAGCCATGATACGTTAAACGAGCGTCCTGTGAGGTAGGATTCAAACCAGGAGAGAGCAGAACCGGAGATTCCCATGTCAGCGAGTATAGAGAGAAGGATACGGTGATTAACCAATGTTTCCCTATACTGATGTGATAGCAAGAGCAATACACTAGGGGTAAAACCAACATATATATATGCGTAACATGCCATGCCTCCCTCTGTCTCCTCTGAGTGTTCTCTGTGTGTGCGCTCCTCTCTCTAGTCCTGTTCCTGGTCCACCTCTTCCTGTGTGTGCTCTCTTTTCCTCGGGTCTTCCTCTCTGTGTTTTTATGCCCTTCCCCATTCTCTTCCTCTCTGTTCATATCTCATTTATCTCCCTGGCGCTCTCGCTCTCAATCGCTCAGCTCTCTTTTATTTATTGTTCTCATGCGGCTGCCATTCATCATCTGCTTCCTCTCTCTCTCTCTCTCTCTCTCTCTCTCTCTCTCGCTCTCTCTCTCCTCGCCTCGCCGTGATATCTCCTAAAAGTCACATTTTGCAGGAAAAACAACGTTGGTCTGCTGCAGGGCTTTTGTGTTTAAAAGAAGATGAACAATATGTGCACGTTCAAAAAAGTTCAAAGGTGTGCAGCCAGAGATCAAGTTTCATAGATAAGGTAGAGGTAGGAAAAAGAATATGTCCACAAAGTTGTTTTATCGCAGTGTTCTGACTCATACAGGGTCTTTGTCAGGCATGAGGAAAACTATTGTGTAGGTGGAAATGTTGCAATAAAGACGGGACATTGAGTAAGTGCAAGATGGCTCTCGCCTGTTGTTTGTTAGACACACTCCCCAAAATTCTGAAGAAATTCTGAGGAAAATTCATCTCCCTAATCCCGCTCATTTTTGCGACCCACAATCAGAAGCAAACTTCAAACCCAAGGGCAACATAAGATGAAAATAGAGTAAAAAAGAAACAAGAAAGACGAGAATGAGGAATGGTAAAAAATAGAAGATACAAAAATAATAAAAATGCAAACATTTGTTGTTTTGGGGCATTTGTCTAAGTTTCACCTCGTTAATTAGCTCTGTTTGGTTTAATTAGGCGCTTCCTTCCCCTGGGGAGTGTCAGAGCTCGTCAGAAGCCCCTCGTTAATGGGCCATAATTAGAGACCCTTACGTCGAGAGGGTTAAATGTTAATGTGCGGAGCGGTTATTCCTTTTATGGTGGCAATGATTTGGGTGTTGGCTGTGGATTTGACTTTTGACATGGATGTCTGTGTGTGTGTGTGTGTGTGTGTGTGTGTGTGTGTGTGTGTGTGTGTGTGTGTGTGTGTGTGTATGTGTGTGTGTGTGTGTGTGTGTGTGTGTGTGTATTTGTGTCTTCTACCACACTTCTCACCCTTTCCCCTCTCTTCCCTCCTGCAGTACTTTAAGAAGAAACGGCGGCTCATCCCAGAGAGAACGATCTGGAAGTATTTTGTCCAGCTGTGCAGCGCTCTGGAGCATATGCACTCCCGCAGAGTCATGCACAGGGGTACGTCTTCACCCTTCCTCCTCCTCCTCCTCTCCTCCTCTCCTCCCTCTCTCTCCCTAAGGCACTCTGGTCTCCTGTTCCTCTTTTTCAGAACAGCTAGGCTGTACCTTTCCCTCATCCATTAATTAGTACATGGTGTGTGTTATTAATTAGTACATCATTGTGTGTTATTAATAAGAATCCTGATGGTGGACTCATTGAACCTGTTTAGTTTCTGTGTGGCCTTGTAGCTGATATGATTTCTCCTGTACTTACTGTAGATAGATAGATAGATAGATAGATAGATAGATAGATAGATACTTTATTGATCCCCAAGGGGAAATTCAAGGTCTCAGTAGCATACAGACATCACTGCACTTACAGCAGAAAAAGTAATATACATATAAGAAAACTCCACTGTACAATAGAGACAATAGAAGATAAACATGATACTAAAATACTAAATACTAAATATACTATATAAACTAAATCAAATATCAACACAGTGTGCTTAAGGATGATCAAGCATGTCGGGGCAGGGACTGAGCCTGTAATTCAGTGTGCATTGTAAGGTGCTCTATGAGAGTGAGTGTCACGGTGATGGTGCAAATAAGTAAGTCCAACAGTGCAACAGTGCAAGGATAACGTCTAAGCTGTTCCTCCTCCATTTCATTGTATTTACTTGTTAAGGAGTCTGCTTTACTGTAAGTTGTATTTACAATTGTGCTGCAGAGTCTGCTGTGCAGGCGTTTGGCACATTTTATCAGTGCAGAATACTGTGAAATCTGTCTCTTTAATCTCATGGCCATGTTTATAACCCAAGCACGTGTCCTGCTTTCTGAGCAGGCCTGATTAGGTACGACATGTAAACATGCTGTGCAGAACCTGTGGAGGCTTGTTTAGTGTTTGCCTGTGCGACCTTAGAGCTCATAAAAGTCTTATGGGTTTTGGGTAACGACAGGAAGGCGCGGAGGGGTTAGAGGAAGTGCAAAAACAATCACCGGCCCCCATGAGCTGAAGGAGGGAGCGCAGACCTCAAAGCCTTCTTTTGCTTTAGTGTGAAACCCTACTGGTGAAAAGGGTTGTTTTAACCCAAGCTCTGGGCTGCAGGGGTCAGTGGCATGTCCTGTTTTCAGTTCTGTAGTCAGGGAACAAGGTGGTACCTGTTACTCATCAGGATCATTTCTAGGCTTTGGACACGTGGAATTTGGTTAAAAGCTGGGTTCGGACAGTTAAGCTGACCTGGCTTTGCGTAGCTTGTCTAAACACACCTGAATCTGCTGATGGAGAGACCCATTATTGCACTGACTTGAGCCAGGTATGCTCGGAGCAGGGAGAGATGTGCAGTGCTGGAGTCACCCAGGAAAAGGGTTGAGAACTGTTGTTGTAAAGAATGCATTGAGAAAAAGAGAGGGAGGGAGAGAAAGAGAAAGAGAGAGAGAGAGAGAAATGATCTCATTGAGGAAATACTGAGACTTTTCCTGTGTGTGCTGATATATTCCTTGCTGCTGATATATTCTTTTGATGTCCTTCCTCTCTTTCTGGACTCACAGACATCAAGCCAGCTAACGTGTTCATCACTGCCACGGGCCAGGTGAAACTGGGAGACCTGGGACTGGGTCGTTTCTTCAGCTCCAAAACAACTGCGGCACATTCTCTAGGTGAGCACCACACACACACACACACACACACACACACACACACACACACACACACACACACACACACACACACACACACAGACACACACACACACCTCACAGGCAGGCAGTGATAGGCTCAACTTGAGCAGCAGCGCTCTTGCCAAAAAAACCCATGAGGTCTCCATGGCAACAGCTCGTGAAAGGTCGGCGACCCCCATGTCGGCTAACGTGAAGGATCACAGGCGGCGGCTATGCTAATTTATTCACAGGTACAGTCTGCTCTCAGTCCTCTCTGCTGGGGAGAACACGCCTGGGCTTGGGCCTCCACCAGCCCTCCAGCACCTGCTATCCTCCAGACGCTGCCCCTCTACGCAGGGGGGAGACCAGGCTGGATGCCTCACATGGTGCCCTCTCTTCATGGCTGTGGTCCAGAGCAGCATCTCCACAAATCCATTCACTTTGGTGTGAGGTTGCTTTGTATCTGTTGCATGATCTGAAGTCTTCACGAACCCTCCAGCAGATTCCACTGTGAGCATGTCATCCTCCACCCGATGCCTCTTCACGCAGGGGGGGGGGGGGGGGGGGGGGGGGGGGCAGGCTAGTATGGTGCCCTTTTCTCCATGGTTGTGGTCCAGAGCAGCACCTCCACATTATATGTTCATTTAAGTGTGAGGTTTCTTTGTTTCTGTTGTGTGATCTAAAGTCTCTAGCCTTAACCCCGTATCAGCCTGAGGCTATTTTAAGGGCATTTTTTTTACTACCTTTAGGCTAAGGTTTTATCCTGGTCATTGTAAGTGCCATTCACACATGCTATATATTGTTTTTTTTTCAGCAGAATTCAGGCTACCCAAATCTGTATTAATACTTTCATTGATTTGATTTGGATTTTTAAATAATAGGCAAAAACCGTATTATAAAATTCTTACATTTTGACAAGTATCTCACCACAGCAAGCTGGACATGCCTTTCATGTGTGTGTAGGACAGACTGTCCTGAATAGGGCAATAGAAGAACCCTGGTGGAAGGATACTCTGGGGCTGAGCAATTTACACAAATATGTGGTGTCACATAATTAAATTCCATTTTAATTCAGTGATGAAAAATGTAATCAATCACTGACCTGACCTGACTTGATCTGAACCTGAGCATTGCAACGAACAAAGTAAAGGCAAAAATAGTGTTTCTTTGTCGAACAAAGTGGGATGCAATTTGAGCCTTGAATTGGATACCATGCAGGAATTTGCTAGGATCTCAAAACAGGATTATGAACATGCTAGGAAAACACACGATAGCGTCTGATTCGGTAAGTTGAGCTAGTCACATCATGAAGCGACTTGTAAGTTATTATTTTGCTGTCACTTCGTCTGTGTTTATAACGTGATCCCTGTGACCCATAAGTATGTGCTTGGTATCACTGCAAAGCACTGCTTCTGCTCGTTCACAATCACTGGTTGGTGAAAAATTCAAATGAGAGTAATGGGTGTGCAGCTGAACGCAGCGCTGTATGTAACTGAGGCAATTTGATTTCATTTCTTGATTTCTTTTTTTATTTTAATACTTGAGCGTACAGGCAAGTGGCCGGTCTCGCTGGAAAGCCCCGCTTGTGATCTTTAACGTGATTAAAGTGTCAAAGTATAGAAATAATTCCGTAGCAATTTAACAGAGAAGGAGGGTTGTGAGGAGGGGTGTGAATTCTGATGCACAGTGCACCAGTTGGGCTGATGAGGTTAAGCAAAGCCCCAAAAGCCGTGAATTCTCAGAACTTGGACGCTCTCACTATCTATCTGCATCAGTCGCGAAAGTTAACACGAGCACTAACTTTCAACGAAATATACAACAGTGTGGTGTTATAGCGCACTGATAGTGAGCGTCATGCCATCTCATATCTCTGGCACACGCCTTCGGATCCCTCACAGATCCACCAACTGCCCAGTCTTGCAGATAATCAGATCAATGTGTCCAAGTCCACAGCTGGCCAGGATGCCTCCGCTCAGCTCCGTCTGTGTCAGGGCCGCTGCTCTATTGTCATTCCCCATAGATCCCCCCTCAATCCTGGTGTGGTTCAGCGGGCCGGCTGAAAGCTATCGGCAGAGTGGAGGTCTGGGCTGATGGATCGCTCGCTGCTTGTCTGCTTCCTCTCCGATTGACTAATGCGCATGTTGGCCGGGCAGGCAGGGACTGATTAGTCCAGAACAGAGAGGCACTGAGCAGTGGAGCTGCCGTGCAGACATCGATTCGGGTTCAGGCCCGCAGCTCATGGTCTCAGACACACACACACACACACACACACACACACACACACACACACACACACACACACACACACACACACACACACACGGCACAGACCTTAGGATTATGTGGGAACAGTCTCTGTAATGGGTAGATGGAATTTTATTTCATACCTTTGAGACTTGATGGGACAAATCTTTCTGTTCTGTAATGAGTCTCCTGGTCCCCACTCGCTATGTCTGTCTTTCATAAGTGTGCTGATTGCATCTTAAACAGAACTGCTGGTAATGCTATTTGCAGTGTACAGTATATCTTGTGCATGTCTGAGATGGTACCCTCTTTGCCCATATTAAACAGTGGTGAGTAATCTGGCAGGCCCGTAACAAAGATATGAACATGTGCAACCACAAAACCCACATGAACGCCATTATGTAATTGGCTTGTCTGTAAAAGCATAACTGTGACACTCCTAAACGAATGCTGTCATCTGCTCTGTTGCACAACCTTAATCAGTGAAAGACTGTTGTAACTAACACTGCCTCCATTCTCCTCTGTCTGTCTGTCTGTCTGTGGATCTCGGCAGTGGGAACACCATATTATATGTCCCCCGAAAGGATCCATGAGAATGGCTACAACTTCAAATCAGACATCTGGTCCCTGGGATGCCTCCTGTATGAGGTAGAGAACCCCCCCCCCCCCTCCCCCCTCACACACACACAGACACACACACACACTTCCCCACACTTAACAGCAACTACAGCTGGGCACTGGTTCATTCAGTTCAGTATGGACGATTATCTGCAAGTGTGTGTGTGCGTGTGCAAGTGTGTGTGTGTGTGTGTGTGTGTGTGTGTGTGTGCGTGTGCAAGTGTGTGTGCGTGAGAATGAAAGAGGGAGGAAGGCAGAGGGAGAGAAAGAGTTGGGAATAGAGAAATATAAAGAGAGAGAAGAGAAGAAAGGGCGATAGACATGGATAAAGATCTCATTCATGCTCCTCAGTGCCTGTGGATCTCTGGCCCGGGTGATTCACTGTGAGAGAGCATTTACTGTAACAACAGCCCCGCGAAGCTATGCCTGAGAGACTGTGTGTGTGTGTGTGTGTGTGTGTGTGTGTCATGTGTGGCTCAAAGACCCAGTCTGTGTTCAGCCCTCAGATGTGCAACCATTCCGCCACACTGGCATTGTGTGGGCTGGTGGCGTCACTTACTCTTTGACTCCATTTCCTGTCACTCTCAACTTTGAGAGGGAGGGAGAAGAGAGAGTGGTGTGTGTCTGTGTGTGTGTGTGCGGGTGTGTATGTGTGTCCTCAAACTAGCCTTGCACAGTTTCTTTATTGATAATGACTCATTTTGTGGGTTTGGAATTAATCATCTATGCATACTTCCGCTATGTCGATACTAAGGTGTCTTGGACTTTGTATATCTCAGTTTAGCTGTTACAAATGTGTAATGAGTTGGCATTATTGAAGAGTCTTGATGTATGTGCATTATGACAGCCTCTACTTGTATTCATGAGCTCCCCCCTTCTTTCTTTCTCTCTTCCATACTCTCTCTCTCTCTCTCTCTCTCTCTCTCTCTTTTTCTCCTGTGCCCACCCTTCTCAGCATGGTGCTCACTGATCATGCTAATAAGCTTTGGTCACAGCTTCAGGTCAAAGGTCAGAATAATTATCAGTCTCCCTCCTTATTAAAAGTAGAGCCGCATCACTGGGTCAGACTCGACCAACCTGAGCCCCTCACCCCCCACCCTACCCTTCTCCTCCAAAACACAAATGGAGGCAGCAAGAGGCTCGGAGCAGAGAGCGGATTATGGAAATGTAGCAGAGGTTTTGGATGTAGTACAGGTATTAAAGACAGATGAAAAGCTGAGTTAAATCATTTTCCGTTTTTCTCACAATGGCTTATTGGTGCTAAGAAATAGTTAAGCAGATGTTGTCTGCGAGTCTGATGTTTTTGTTTGGTGCCAAATAGGAGATTAATTGGAGCTGAAATCTCACTAGGGCCGTTAATAGAGAACGTGCAGGCTCGCTTGTCAGTCGGTTCCTCTTTTATGCTGGTTCCACATTGTTCTGTCCCGCCACGTCTCTCGCTCGCTGTAGGGGGAAAAAAACAGAGTTTCACAAACAATTTTAGCCGCTTCTTCTACGCGGACGGCGGAGGGAAAAAAAAGAGAAGGAAATGAATGTTGACGTCAACAAGTGTCTCTTCCTGTCTGGGAATGTGATTTGCAGCAGACGCACCTGCCAGAGTGGTGCAAGACATTTACAGTGCGTTGCTCAGGGCCAGTGTTGCTCTTTGTGGTTTAACAGTCACACTACAGCCTCGGCCAAAAACATGTGTCCTGCTGTTCTGAATGAATCTACCCGCAAGTGTGTGTGATAGTGTGTGTGTGTGTGTGTGTGTGTGTGTGTGTGTGTGTCTGTGTTTAGACATTTCATTAATTCAGCAGTGGCTGAGCATTGCACTTAAGAGTGCAAGTCTACCATGTGCAAGCACTAATAACACATTTCGGCCATACAGGCTTGTGAGTCACTATGGGGGAAAGTGTCTGCTTTGTGTAATAGCCTCTTTCCCCTCCTCAGATGGCGGCACTTCAGAGCCCTTTTTACGGGGACAAGATGAACCTGCTGTCCCTGTGCCATAAGATCGAGCAGTGTGACTACCCTCCCCTCCCACCTGACCACTACTCGGAGAAGGTACGTATTATAGGACTCGAGAGTGAGAGGTTTGTGTGTACAAGTTGCAAAAACAAACCAGTTTTATTCCGTAGTAGTGGTGCAGAATCTCAGAGGCGTTGTGCAAGCCGATGGTTTGGATGGGCGCAAGTAGAGCGGAACATGAAACAATCATCTTGAACAAATTATCAAAGACTTTGGAAATATTATTTTACATCTTAAAAGATTTAAGTATTTAAAACATTCTTCGTGGGCACACCACGGCAGACATGTTGAGACAACGGCGGAGAAATACCCTTACTTTGTGCCGATTACTCACAGGAGCCTGAAGAGGTTTCCTCTCCTGGAAGGTTTTAAAAAAATGACATTCAATTGGACATGTCATGGCCGTTAAATAGCGTTCATTAGATAGTGGGAGTTGTAATGGCGCCTGGGCGAGAGGGGAATGGCAGCTCAGTGTGTGAGGCTTGGCCCAGGGCTTAGATGGCACAGAGTCGGTATTGTTGCACGGCTCACTTAACTCATGGCCTTAACTCCTGAAATCACTGGAATGTGTTTTTATTTTGTCAAGGAAGGGGCTGAGGGTGGGAATGTGAGTGTCTGGACAATCGCAGGCGTTCACTCGTCTGAGATGATTCAGAGGACGGTTAATGATCGTGACTCAGTAGGGCGACGGAGAGGGCGCCCCACACACACACACACACACTACACACACACACCACGAGACTGCAAGGTGACTGTGAGTCAGTCCCATAATGAGTCTACCTTCAGAGACAGAGAGAGAGTGACGAGCAAGTGGCTGTGATCTGGAATAGACTGGTTTTGTGAGCGCCACGTGACCGTGGCCGTCAGGCAAGCCCTCAGGCGCAGGCCAACTCTGCAGGCTCTGGCAGAAGGCTGAAGTGGGCAGGAATGCGCACGTCCCTCAGACAGTACGCTTACAGTGCTGCAGCCGGCCAAGAGCTGTGGTCTGTGCAGCGAGCAGAGAGGCAGTGCACACATATATAGTGTAGCCCTCAGCCCTCAGCTACGCCATGTTCACAGACATGTATATGGAGAGATGTATGGATTTGGTGAGGGTATGGATGGACTAGTGTGACGGTGCTCTGCTGACCTGTCAGAGAGAGCACTGCATGGTGGTCAGGGAGTCGCGGGCTTGCAGCCCGTAGCGGCAGCCCCTTCTTATTGCATCACAGCCGGCCAGCTGAGTGGCTGAGTGACGGACGGGGCTCCCAAGTGAAGCCGCACCCTCTCAGCTCCGCAGCTCGTACATCACTCCCGCCAGTGACCCTCTACAGGGCGCCTAGCTTCCTCTCTTCCATCTCTTCCTCCCTCCCTCGCCCTCGTCTACGCTGTGCCTAGTGTGTGTGTGTGTGTGTGTGTGTGTGTGTGTGTTTCGTCAGACGGGCGGAGTGACACCCCGGTGATCGCGTCTTGCCGTTTAAAGGTCAGGACTTAAGCAGGGCTTGTCGGCTCTCAACGATCAGTTTGAGAAATCTGTTTTAATGACGGGTGCAAGGTTCAGTACGCTGCCGCTTGGCCAGGACGTGCACTTTCTCTCTCTCTCTCTCTCTCTCTCTCTCTCTCCTTCCCTCTTTCTCTCTCTCTCTCTCCTTCTCTCTCTCTCTCTGGCGTCTGGCGTGAATGGCATGTGAAGTGGAGGTGCCACTGAAGCGATGACAGGAAACCTTTCCTCTCGCTCAAGGGAAATATCTCCACTTCCCTTAAAATACCACACACATACACACACACACACACACACCTTTAAATCAACACATGGTATAAATTTGTAAATGGTATGTAAATGTAGTGCAGTACATTGTTTTATTGTTAACAATGGCTTTTTGTTCTTCATAAACTGCTGGGAAAATAAGGTAATTTTGCTGCTTGACCGTGCATTAAAAAATACCATTTTTGCCATTTCACCAGTTTCACTTGAAATAGTTGAGTTTGTGTTCTAATGGTAAGCTTGGCCACGTCTGCTGCTGGTTTGGGAGCCAGTGTTAGCTTCTTATTGGCTGCACACTGGAGGTGTCCCTGGAGGCGTTTTAATTAGGTTAGGCACAAAATGGTGTACAAGCTTTCCTTCTGCCTGTAAAATGTGAAGGACTTTTCCTGGTTCACACAGGAAAAAGATTATAATAGTACGTCGGTTTGGACCTCCGGCTCCTGAAATACATCCTTCCTGGCTTAAATACATGTACATTTGAATGGATGGGACAGCTGTTCAAATCTCCTGAGCCTCAACTGAGATCCGATCCCTTTGGCCCCACAGTCCAGAATCTAAGAGCTGGACCACTGGTCCAACACTCCCTCTTTGACCACATAATTCTGACTTACATTGCCTTACATTTCCTGCTGCCATAGGCAAGTTGGCCAAACACAAATTTTGTTACTTTTTCCAGTTGTGAATGTATTTTCATTGGTCTATAAGGGATCTAGTTTAGCAGTCATGTAGGTGGAAGAAAAAGATACCTGAGGCCCTTTGGGTGATTTGCCTTTGTTCCTTTGCCTTCTATGGTCCCATCCCCCTCCAGTTGTAGGCCAACATTGTTTGATGTGATGTAATGTCTTCAAAAGGCTAGTAGCCCACATTCAATATTTCATAGTTTCATTTGGCCTAAAACGGAACAAGCAGAAGGCTAACAGAGAACAGAAACCAAACCTTCTAATTTAAATAAACACAGCAATAGGCATATGCTATTTTAAGGGCTGGCATTGAAAATCAAATGGTCTTATTTACTTGTTCTAGCTATACAGTAGATCATTCTTCAAATAGACATTACAGTACAGTATGTTTCAGAGTAACAATTGCGAACCGACGAGCTTGTCTTGCAACTAATAAAAGCACAACTTGCGCAGAGTACCAAGTCGGCAAACTGTGAAAGCCGTTTTTAGACTTTGGTTGTCAGACCTGGAGCATAAAACAAAATAATAAATAACTTTATTGGAGTTTTGAAATGACAGTTGGAGTAACTGTAGGTCAATGTTCTTGATATTGTTCAATAATGTGTTTTTTTTTTTTTTCTTTCTTTTTGTAGCTGAGGGAACTGGTCAGCATGTGCATCAACCCGGACCCAGACCAGAGGCCGGACATCGTGTTAGTGCTGCAGATCGCCAGGCAGATGCACATGAGGACTGACAGCACCTGAGCGGCCGCTGTGACTCCTGTGGTGACGTCCACGGACCAGACAAAAAACCCGCAGCATCTCAAAAAAACATCAACTACATGAAAATAAGAAGCCGGCCACCTGGCCTTTCGGATCCTCCCCCCTCCCATCTGCACAGAAAGCGTGAAGGAGACTCAGGAGGGGGGGCCTCACATGGAGACGGCTCTCTCTCCACAGCAGTATGAGTGGACTAAACATTTCTTTGTTATGTGTTTGTAATAAAAATGAGTTTACTGAAGCGAAATGAGGCCCACTTGTGACTTGAAACAAGTGAGTTGGTCGAACAGACAACTGGTTTTATCAATATAGCGCAGTGATTGGCTTTGTGACCGTTGGTAATGAGGAGTATTGCCCCTCCATTGGCTGATGTAGAGAATCCCAATGTCTTAGGACGACGACTATGATGATAATGATGATGATGATGATGAAATGGAGGTTAGGCGACATCAAGACATGGTTGTCAGATGAGCAGAGGGGTTGCATTCCAGACCAGTCTCTCTTAGCATAGCTTTCAGTCTCTCTTTTGACTTTTCTTCTCTGCAATGCACCTTGTGGAATTGACAGCTTCAAATGTGCCTCTTGGTCTATGCTTATTCTTTTGTGTTGTTTAAAGCGATGTTTACTGAGGTGCTTCACGTTAACCATGCTCACAATTTAATCACTTACCTCGGATGTGTTGATGAATGTTTTTTTTTTTTCTCTGTAAATTTGTTTTCCTCCTTGATGCGATGTGTTTCTAGGCTTTTTTTCCTCGCAGGCTGTGTTTTCTTTTTTGCTCTGTTGCATTTTAGCTAGGGCAAGGTTGGCGAGAGTGGCTAGACATGCGTTGCGCAGTCCGCCGCTGACCTCAAAGTCAAGGTCACACGTGAACGAACTCCTGGAGGGTTTAAGCATGCATCTGGAGACAGCCAGCAGGTTGACTGTGACAAGTGCAGCACAGACCACAGATGTAACAGTATAAGCTTGCTTTGTCTCTTCATTAACTGTGTAAACAAGTGCCTTGTGGTCCTGTGGATGGCACATGGACTGAACATTACTTTAAAGATTCTATGAATGTTTTTCCGTTGTTTTCTTCTCACGGTTTTTTCTTTTTTGGTGGAATGGGAGGTGCAAGTGGTGATGGGAGTTTCATCTTGGTTTGTGCCTCATTCTTTAGGCTTTGTGTTATACATCATTTTAGCAAATTATTCCTCCCCCCCCCCTCCCCTCTCTTAACAGGGTCTGCCTGTGTTGCTCATTAACAGAAGTATTGAAGGTTTAAACCACTCATGCAGTCAACGCAGAGAATGTTTTACATGTCATTTGAACTAAATGCATTTAAGGATTTCATTAGGATGAGCATCACTAGAGTACTGCTGAGCAGGCTCATTTGGAAACTCAAATCTTTGTATTAAGAGAGAAATAAATAAATGTTAAATCTAAGACAATAGTTGTAAAAGGTGTGTTTAAAAACATTGTGGTTTGTTTTGGAAAGCCAACACCACTGCAACACTAATGATAATGAAGTTAATACCAAAATCTTGTGTTTCAAATGTTTAAGACTTCCTTTAGAATTTAACAAATTTCACATATATTGTAAATGTTTTCTGTGTATTATTTGTGTTGTTTGTTGAAGTTTTTTAACTGCTTCCTTTTGGTGATGAAATGCTGTGGATACATGTTTAAGTGCCATCTCCTTGCATTTTGTAGTAGATATGTACATGTTTAATTGAAATTAAAAATTGCATAATTCAGATTTTATGTAAACTGAGTGGCTTTGTGCATCTATAGTTGTTAACACAGCTTTTCGTAAATGCACACATTGAAAACATGGAAAGCCCTTAACATCCATGGAATCCCATATACCAAAAAAAAACAAAAAAAAAAAAACACAGGAGTCATTCTTCCTCACAACTTATTTTATTGTAAACCATGGAAAAAAAACACATGCTAGTCTAGCCTCTCAGGCACGAGAGGTTAGGAGGTATGAGGGAGGTTACACGTGTAACACCTTCAGGGTTCTCCGGGTCTTCAGGAGGTGTCCATGGTCTGAACAGTCTCGTCCACCACCTCCAGATTCAGAGGGGTCATGGCTTTGGTCAGGACAGCGGTCGTGCCACACTTGTACTTGTAGTTCCCAGCTCTGTCGGGGTGGCACACACAGAGAAACATGTTTACTATTCATTACACACTTGGCAGAAGCCAGCCTTGAAGGGTGGTCTAGTGACCCTCTCCTCCATTCCCCTACAAGATTCACACAGGACCACTTATGAGGGTTCATTACAGACAAACACAAACACTGTTAGTTTTTTTTATTAGTTAACACTCTCAAACAATCAGCATTTTTCTAGATACTGAAAGCAACAGTACATTTTGTGAGTTAGATTGGTTAGGACCGGTCACTAGAGTGCAAGGAAGTCAGTAAGCAGCCAACACTATGGCAACTGTTGGGTCCTAATCAGATCACCTAACCAAATCCTCACATTACTCAAGCAGCTTGCCATCACTGATGTTCCCATGTGGATCGCTTTGGCCGGGAACAGTTTTAGGAACTCTTACCTGTTTGAGGAATAATTTTTGGCATCATCTAATATGTGACACCAGCCAGTCGTACAGAAGGCACATGCTACGGGCAGACTAAGAGTGAAGCTAAACATGTATAGATGCTGCACCTGATGAGAAGTGTTAGCCTCCTCTACTGCACGGCACACATTTTAATTCACTCTCTAGCTATTCACTCTTAAGTACACTGCAAAAACACACACTTTACTCACGCAGGCATTGCCCCAAGCTCATTCCCTCTTCAAGAACAGGCAGAGAAAAGTCCACAAATCAGACTCAGTTTCAATACCATTCTAGGAGATTTTAGCATTGCAATACAGCCAGCCTCCATAGGCATCCCAATGGGTGACATGGAACAACATGCATGGAACATGACATGGAACAACATGCAATAACACCCTTCATCTCTGCTGAATATTCATTCTCAATAAATCTAAAATCTCTTCAGCATTACCACAGTTCCAGGCAGTGACACCAACCAATATTAAGAGATAAGAATGCAAATGTTTAAGACACACATCATTATGCGTGCAGACATGCCATACTGATGGAACAGAGTACAAAAGTGTGATCTAAAGCAGTGTTTTTCAACCTTTTTTGTGCCACGGCACACTTTTGACACTTAAAATGTCCCACGGCACACTAACATCCTGTGTGAAGAAAAAATAAACATACCATAGCCTAAAATTTCAAATAATACACAGATATGGCCTTATTATGGCTTCTATGCAAGACCTGCTCAATAAAACAAGTGCCCTCTGTTTCATTTGTAGGTGACTATATCTAATTTAATTGTTGTTATAAACTGTGATGATTCTGTGAATACTGGATATGGGGCCCCCGTTGTACAATGCCTGCATACCACAAATAGTGCAATCATACAATCAATTAGTGCATGTGGTTATAAATTCTTTGATGCAACAGTTGCTTTTCTGGACCAGTGAGTGACATTTGGGTAATTTTCTGCGGCACACTTGATGATCTCTCACGGCACACTAGTGTGCCCCGGCACAGTGGTTGAAAAACACTGATCTAAAGATGAAGGGCTGCGATTATGTTACAGGAGGCTTTGATTGACATTCTGGGATATGAATCAAGTGAGGGCTGTAGATGGTCTCACTAGATGGATGCTGGTAGGTAGTGAGTCTTACCTGACACCCTTCTTGTTGGCCTCGTCGTGGGGCCGCAGGTAATCCACCTTGTCCTTTTTGATCACACACAGGTCGATGTTGCTGCCAGAGCCCAGGTCGTTGAAGATACCTGCTGCAATGGCGTCTCGGACCAGACGCTTGGCCTCATCTTCCTGAGAAATGCATTGGAAGAGGATATACTCAGTCACTCAGTTCAAAATTCAATTCAACAAACAAGTGGTAGACATTTGACACTTGCAAGAGTGAAAAAATGATTTCCGCAGAAATCTTTGACAGTCACTGTGGATGTGTATCTTAGACGTCTAGGTTACAGTGAAATGATCGGAGTGGGCTGACTCGTCTTCATCTGAAGTGCTGCACAGAGCACTGGATATACAGCAAGGGCTCCCTCTATTGACACAGAAAATAGTTGCACACTGATCTTCTCCACACACACACACACACTCACAGACACACACTTCCATCACATCACGCAAGATAAATGATGCGGCAGAACAAACGCAATTTACACAATAGATGCCGTTTTTCCCCAGTGAGCCATTGAGGAGCTGCGGCTGCTTCTCAGCCATCTAGTGTGTGTGTGCCCAGGAAAGACACGATAAATAATTTACCTGTTTTAATCAAGAGCGTGAGCTACACCACTAGGGCTGCGGCCTGCACAGACTAAAGATCACTTGTGTCAGGTAAAGGGGTCTGGGACTGTGTGTGTGTGTGTGTGTGTGTGTGTGTGTTTGTGGGAGCATGCGGTCACACTGGGTTTACGTGGCGAGTGTTTCAGAGGCAATTATTTTGGGCTTAATGGTCCCCTGGGTGAGTTTGGGTGGAGAGTGCACGGAAGGGGGCAGAGCAGGGAGAGAATACAGAGATGGAGGGAGGCAAGGGGGCTGGGGGGGAGGGAGAGAGAGATGGATGGAGAGAGAGAGAGGATGGACCTGCCCGCCGCTGGTGGAGGTGGGAGTGGAGGGCGAGACCTCTGCAGGACCGGGTCAGCGGTCGGTGGAAGCCCACATGGCTGCCTCAAACCCCAGGGAGTCCGACCTTTGACCTCCTGCGCCGCAACCAACAGCAAGAGTCTCAGGCTGCCGCTTCACACCGCCATTTTAACCGAGAATTACATCGATGTGAAGAGCGCGCACGTATTTCCTACTATACTGCCACAACAAAGCCAACAGTCGGAATGGAATGGCATTGGCTGGGATTCACGCTGCTATTCATTCTGCCCAATCAGTTCTCGTCTTTAATGAACGCTGCTCCCCCCCCCCCTCCTGGTGGTACACTCTGGCTTTGAGTGAGCCGTGCGGCGCCGGCTGCTTTTTTGAAAGAACGTCCTGAGGACAGTGACTGCAGGGGGGGCGGGGGGGGGATATTGCTGCACGTGATTAGGAGACATCAGATCAGATCTGCCGTTCACTCGCTCCCCCCCGACTTCAGAGGAGCAAAACGCTCCCGTGGGGGAGAGGAGTTGGAGGGTGTGTGTGTGTGTGGGCGGGGGGGGGGGGGGGGGTGTCTGACGGCACCTCAAACACAGACAGCAGCACCCCGAGGCTAGCGCTCCCAGTAACAGTCTCCGTCTGATGACGAGGCCGTGAAGGAGACGGCAGCAGACAACCATCACAGGTACAGACACCCGCCCAACCAATGGCCACACAGCACCGGGAGACCAGTCGAGTGCCAAAGGGTCATTTGATGCCAACGGTAACGCAATCCCTGCCCCTGCCACTGC
This sequence comes from Alosa sapidissima, assembly GCF_018492685.1. Lineage (NCBI taxonomy): Eukaryota > Metazoa > Chordata > Actinopteri > Clupeiformes > Clupeidae > Alosa > Alosa sapidissima. The sequence goes on from NC_055969.1 coordinate 31,315,801, forward strand.
CCACAGGGTGCGTGATCTGCTGCCAGGTCCTGGTGTCCTACAGTTGGGCTCCCAGGTGATGGCAACACATCATGGCGTGGGCATGGCAGGAGAGGGCAGGCCATGCCTATGGACACCGCAGCCAAACAGTTTAATGAGTCATCTTTTCTATGTATGGCCAGTGTGTGTGTGTGTCACACGCATGGTGACAAATGAGTGTGTTGTCCGCTTGAGGTGGGTCAAAGAGCTCAGGCCGCGGGGAGTTCATTACAGCACCACCGACAGAGCCTCTGCTTAAACACCAACAGTGGGCACACACACACTTCCTCTCTTTTCTCCGTCTCTTGATCCCTCATCCCCCACTCATCCATAATTCAGGCCTGCAGCCGGAGGGAGGGAGGGAGGGAGGGAGGGGGAGAGAGAGAGAGAGAGAGAGAGAGAGAGAGAGAGAGAGAGAGAGAGAGAGAGAGAGAGAGAGAGAGAGAGAGAGAGAGAGAGAGAGAGAGAGGAGACGAGAGGGACGAGAGGGACGTGTTATGTGTGTGGCTACTGGGCCCTTTAAAAGATGATTTATGAAGCGCTGGACACACACCCTCCCTCCTCCGCTAGCTCTCCCTTACCAGTGCTGCGGTCACCACATCACACACACACACAGTCCACTGAGAGCACGGACAGCACTTTAAACTCTACTGCTGCCGCCTCATTTCTCTCTTTCTCTGTTCAAGTCCAATGTCGTTCTTTCCCCCTCTTATTCCATCACCCACACACACAGGTGCTGGCAGACAGATGACATTATGTTATACATTATATATACACATTACACTAACTATTGTACACACAAAATAATTCCTGGTAACAAGAGGATAAAGCTGAGTGTCATAGGTGTGAGGTCTACTGGCTGTTCTCCCATGCAAACTGACCAGTGTCTGACCCACAGTAAAGACAACAGCACAATGGACTCCACATGACCACCTGCACTACCCCGGTAATATCACGAACATGGACTAAAGCATCTCAATATTTTATAAGCGTGTTTAATATGCCTGAGACAGTGTTCAACATCTGCTGTCTTAGGGGTACACAGGCCCCTGGGGGGGGGGGGGGGGGGGGGGGGGGGGGGGGGGAAGAGGAAGAGAGAGAGAGAGAGGAAGAGAGAGAGAGAGAGAGAGAGAGAGAGAGAGAGAGAGAGAGAGAGAGAGAGAGAGAGAGAGAGAGAGAGAGAGAGAGAGAGATTCATCTCTAATTGGGCAGAATGCCAGAAATACCAGCCATTTCCTCCTCTATCAACACACTCCAGTGCAGCCCCCCCCCACCCCCACACACACCCCCCTTTACATTTCATGTCAGGCTCCATTTGGATGAACCAGCAGTGGGCCTACATGTTGTTATTGTTATGCTTGTGTGATTGCATGTGTGTATATGCCTCTGTGTCCCTCCCATGTCCCATGTCCCTCCCATGGTGTGTACAGTATGTGGGGGCTATGTGTGTGTGCGCGCGCGTCTGATTTTCCTGATGGTGCAGAGCTGAAATGGAGGCCCGAGTGGTGGAGTGTGCGTGTGTGTGTGTGTGTGTGTGTGATTTTCCTGATGGTGCAGAGCTGAGATGGGGGTGTGTGTGTGTGTGTGTGGGCTGGTGGAGATGACGAGGCGCGTTACGCATGTCTCTTCCTGCTCATCAGACACAATGGAGCAGACTGGGTGGGTGAGAGACAAAAGGGGGGGGGGGGGGGGGGGGCGCAGCGCATCTGTTGGCATTAACGCTGCAGCACCACAAACTGCCTCCAACACAATGAGTCAGGAGGACGCAGAACCAACGCAGAACAGCAACACAGGTAACTATGAACACGCTGCTTGCGTAAAAAGGGCTCGGGAATGTTCAGGGACTGGCTCCAGACTGGTCAGCCTCTGGCAAACACACACACACACGTTCCTAGGAGTAAAAGTGTCAGAGGGGAGGGCCCTTCTGGGTAGTGTATCTGTTGAGGACCTACAGCACACCGCCCCCTACTACACTACCAGCCCTTTGTGTATGCACACCCCACACCGGTCACCTCCTGTGTGCACAACCTCTTTCGCTCTAGCAGACACTCTTTCACACAGGCACAAAGTTGCTACCCAAAACCCAAACCCATTTTCAGCTGTGCACACAGTGGCGCGCACACACACACACACACACACACACAATGTGGGTTTACTGAATTAACTAAATTGCCTAAATGCCAGCGACTAAAAGCAATATTTACAAAGTCCACCGTAAACAACACATCGCCGAATCAGTAATTCAAGCATGGGCCATCACACATTCTTTTTTCTCTGCTTTAAAAACCTATATATATATATATATATATATATATATATATATATATATATATATATACACACACACACACACACACACACACACACGTATAGTGAGGGAAAACAGACAGGACAGACATTCCCGCTTGCGATTTGTGGAGGAGCGGAGGCCGGCACATCGCTAGTATTCCCAACTGTGCTCCGGCGTGGCCGTCTCTCCCCCCGGCTCTCCGGCTGGGTGTTTAGAAGCGATCCATAGCTGCCTACATGATGAACGAGCCTGGCTGAGTGGAGGGGCCTGGGTACCCACAATCCCCCACAGCGGTGACGAGGGGCTGCAGGGCTGCAGGAGCGATCCTCTCAGGTGCTCGACGAGGGTCCAGTGGAACTATACACACTCAGCCTCTTCTTTTCCCCCCCCCTCTCTCCGGCTCACACACAGACACACACTCCGCTCTCTTCAGATGCAGCCACAGACGTACTGCCCTCTCACACACACATAGAGAACCCTCTAGCACCAAACACTCGCGTACATTTCTCTTTTTCACATTCACACGCCACATCTCGATCCCTCTCACACACACACACACACACACACACGTGTATCTCGATCCCTCTCACACACTCACACACACACACACACACACACGTGTATCTCGATCCCTCTCACACACACTCACACACACACACACACACACGTGTATCTCGATCCCTCTCACACACACTCACACACACGTGCATCTCGGTCTCTCCCTGCAGCAGAGCGGAGGCTCATAAATCAGAGGGCTGGAGTGGCAGTGCAGGCTGTCCTCATCCATCTTCTCCCCGGCTGCTTCTCCAGTGGGGCTGGACCCCAAGCGACGCGGCTCAGGGGGAGCGTCGGGGAGCTGCGCCGCCAGACTGATAGAATAAGATGACTCGTCCTGGACGTCCCTGGGCACCCAACCTCTCACCCAGCCGACACCCAGACAGCCCAACGACAGCACCACTCATGGAAAGAGGGGGTGGAGGCTGTTTGGGCAACAGATCAAAGCTGCTTTTCAGTGAGGGCCTGTGTGTGTGTGTGTCTTGGTTTACACACAGATTATGCGCTTTAACTATTCTTTTTCGCTCATTCCAAAACAGCACAACAACTTGGACACGTTACATCTCACCACAAAACGAGAGACACACATCGTAACCGCAGCAACACACAGAACTGTGCCATTTCACAGTTGTTGATGTATGCAACAAGCTCCATTGACACAAATTTGGACACACTCGTCACCTGAACTATAAATTGATCATTAGAGAGCTAAGCAAGAGACAATATGCATATCGTTTTATTTATTGTTTTATTACTTGTTTATAGTATTGCTGTATGAAAGGAATATCATCCCTGAAGTGGTGCTGTTATACTGTATCAGCACAGCTGTGATCATTTTTTGCACTACAATAAAAATCACAGCAGTGCTAATGATCAAAAAAGGACTTCATCTCACTGCTTGTGCATTCATACGACATCACAGAATAACACACCCTAATAGTGAATTAGACTTTTCCCAGTTCTCATTGTTAACGCTGCTCATGAAAGCTCGCTGACATCTCATCATTAATGTGTACAATGTGTCTTGAGCGGGAACAGTTATCACTAAATAATGAAGCATTCATTAGGGAACTGTCTTCTATTCAAATCTCAACTACGCTATCTGAATGCAGCGCCAACATCACAAACGCATATTCACAGCCTCGGAGATGTGAGCACAGCACATTAGTGAATTGGTACCTTAAACATTTTACAGATTTGCTCTGGTGTTTGTCCACATTAGGTGATACCTCAGCAACACAAATCCTAATAAATAAATACTAAGACGTATGGTGTAAATCAGCAGGAAGTTGTTCAGAATAAACTGGGGAGTGATGTCAAACATGTAGAAGCATCTTCAATGTTGAACGAAGCTTCCCCAGCCACCTGCTTCCAACACATGTAACTAACTGAGTAATCAACACCAGGGAATGATTGGATGTTGGCGTCAGATGAGGCTCAGCTCAACCACGTTGTTGACCCGAGGGTTGTGCAACGAACTGAGGCTTCAGATGTATCCAGATAATATCAAGAGTAAACAAAACCCTGGAACCCTTTGATCAGGGGTTAACAGAAGTTACCGGAGTCAGTTGCCACATTACGCAGTGCACCCCTATGAGGTGCATTCCAATGACCTACCAAAGACAAACACCTGCCTAATGAGGCACCTTTGCTTAGCACCAACATGGAGCACCATCCCAGAGTCAAGCCTGATGAAGGAGTGTCCTTTAGACAAACTGGACGTCTACACACTTGAGAGCGTGAAGGCCCCCGGGCCTGGCTGGACTAAACACCTGCCCTACTGTAAAGTGGACTACAGCTTCACACAAGGGATGCTTTTAAAGATAGACACAGCAGTGTGCTGGCCACAGCTCTCCCTTGACTATTGGTGCTTGTGTGTGTATATATGGCATGCAAATCTTGCGACGACATTAAATCTTCCAAGTCCCCGATTATTAACAGTCAGCTTTTTATGGATGTTGTGACAGGGCTCTCCTGGGACACCGCGCGCGTGCCAACAGCGACAGCATCACTACACACACACACACAAACAGCCCCCCCCCCGCCCTCCCCCAACCCCAGTCCTCTTCAAATGAATGCTAATTATTCCTGCGTTCCCCCTTCCGAAAAGTGGGGATTGATGAGCTTGGCAAATCCACTTCAATGGCAGGCCTGATCTCGCTGAGACAGGGGAACCTCTGTCCCCCCTCCTCTACCTCCTTTTCCTTCTTCAGCATGTTTTTTTTCTCCTCCCCTATTCCTCCATGTCCCGTCTTCATTAGCCTGCTGTTAATTAGGTGCCTCATCTGCAAGTCTATGGCACTGGCTGCAGGACAGATAGCCCTTTGAATCCCGCCCCTATGATCTTTGCGCTCTCGTGGTTGGGGCTGTGTGTGTGTGTGTGTGTGTGTCACAAGCGGAGACACACACACGCGCACATGCACACTACTACGAGTTTCCCTGACAATTAGCGCGAGAGGGGGGGATGAATGCCCCCACTCCGCAGATCCATTATTCATGTTTTCACACACTATGGCGCAGCTTCAATAAATCATACAGCAGCCAGCGCTTTAAAAACCCCCATGCGTGTGCACACACACACACACTCTAATATACACAGACACATCTGCATATGGGTGCTTCACAAAAACGACCTTGGCATATTTTTTTGCTTCCATTTCCCTCAAAGCCTTTGATGGCAATAAAGCTATGGAAAAGCAGGGGATAAGAAAAAGAGGGGTAAAAGAGAGAGACTTCCCTCTTTCTTCATGTATGGGCCCTTTCTGAGGGTCTGTGAGTGATGAGGATACAGTGGTGTGGATATGATTCAGTACTGGAGGGTATGCTTGTGTGAATGTGCCGGTGTGACTGCATCGGGCAAAAGGTGAAAGTGAGAGAAAGCATTTCGGTTGTCGTGTTTTTGTGTGTGTGTGTGTGTGTGTGTGTGTGTGTGTGTGTGAGAGAGGGAGTGAGTGAGTGAGTGAGAGCGTGACAAAGACGGCAAGACATGTAATGGTCCTCTCATTTGTTTGAGGGAATTGCCTTATGAGGCAGTTTTATATGGAAATATTCAGAAAAGCCCAGCATCGGCAGACTACAGAACCTTACGTTTCCAAACAAAAAAGGTTCATTGCTTTCATTTTGGTCTGGTTCCGGATGTCACTAACAAGCGTTAATCAAGCGTTTGGATCAACTCCTGCCGGAGCTGGCACCAGTGTAACAGCAACTGGTAGAGAACACACACACACACACGGCTAGTGGCTTTAAAATGACTCACTTACCTGTCAAAAAGAAAAACGTTTGTTTGTTTCAGTCATGTATGCACAACTATTCTGTACACATTTTGTGCCCTGACTAGGACTTGTCTGGCAGTACGTCAATAGGTAGGATAGTGTCTGACCTCGTGTAAAATAAATAATTCGGTGAGCGATATGGCTGTATTTAAATACAATGGGATTCAAGCCAGACACAATGTCATGTTCTCATGTCAAGTCAAGCACATCTTAGGTGCTCAAAGCAAAAGGGGGTTGCCCTGATCACCCAAAGGTAGGATGTGCAGACTTAGGTGGGACATGGCATAGCAGACAGCACTCACCTCCATGTTGGGGATGTAGCGGTCCTCAAAGACAGCCATAGCAGCCAGAGAGCCAGAGCCTGTAGAGGAGAACAGAACAGTGAGGCAGAGTGAAGGGCCAATAAGACAGCAGGGGAGGCAGAGACATCCCCACCAACTAGCTTCCCTTATTTAGCATCTAGGATTTCCACCAATTCTGTCACCGCAGGTGGCCTCCATATGTATTTGGGTTTGAGTTTGACAGGGGGTGTGGGGTCTTTTTAGGAACAATTATCTGTGCATTGGGTTAACAAGGCCATCCCAAATACACTTTTGAAAAGCTACTACATCCATCACATTTCAGGCCTTTAGAGCACTGCAACACAGGGGGTAAATCCATTCACTTCATCAACAGCCTACACTACATCAAGAGCCTAAACACTCAGACTGAGTGAAGCGCGCACACACACACACCACAGAGAGAGAGAAAGAGAGGAGAGGGAGATGGTGAGAGAGATAGAGAGAGAGATGGGATAGGAGGAAAGAGAAGATGAGAGAAGAGATTTGTTCTGGTCACATGAAATGCTGCTGATTTGAAACAAAAGAACAGGAGGCCAGAGAGGGACTCTCAGAGGGAGAAAGGGGGGGGGGGGGGGGGGGAGAGAGAGAGAGAGAGCGAGGGTGAGAGAGGGTGGGAGTACATGAAGCCAAGAGACGGACTGGAGGTGATATTAACCTCAATTTTTCAGCCCAATTAAGAGCTGCACTTTCACTCGCCATGTCGGGTCTGTGTCTCTCAACCCCCTGCCCCCCACTCTTTTAAACTGACTCCATCCATTACAATTGTGGTTTGTGTTGCTGGGAGGTTTCGTGGTGGCTCTAGCCCGCTTTATGGCCTAGTCCAGTGGGACAGCTGGCTGGTGGGGAGAGGGGGAAGGGATCGTTTTGTGATGATTTGTGGGAGCGGCTCTGATACACATCTTCAGCCCAATGGCAGCAACCTGGGCTGCTAAAAGGGGACAACATCGCCCCCTGTTGCCTATAGTGCAAACTGCTGATGATCAATCGTCGATCAGGGCATATGGCTCAGCAGAAGCATCTGTTAGTAAGCAGTGCTGGGGCCCTCTGCAGAACATGCTGCGAATCCTCTCACTCTCCAAAAGTCATTTAAATAATGTCAAACTGGGGCGCGCAGCTCTGCAAGTCTTCTTCACTCTCTTCTTCAAGAGAGTGTCGGCATAAATATTCAAGGCTGCCATCTCGCCTGCACTTCTGAAGGAAAAGCGCAGAGGCACTAAATATGGGCATATTAGGATTCATTTCAAAAACAGAGGAAGCAGACTTACTGGAACCCAAGAATATCCAGGGGACTCCCATAACATAATAAAGATCGAGAAAAAAAAAAAAGCAAGAAGCCTCAGAGAAATATAACTTGACCACAGTAGTCAGAACTTCAGTGAAGAACGTCACATTTGAATCCCAAAGGCTGGAGACTGCAGTGCACATCGTTACCAGCTGGGTGGTACAGTAGATCATCCAGGTCATGTGATACTGACCAAACGGAGCAACAGCTGGTACCTCAGCCAAAGCAACACGAGATAAACACGTACACACCACGTCACGAGGTACACACATACAACACGAGGTAAACACGTACACACACACCACGTCAAGGGCCAAGTGGGGTGGAGCCCCTCTTTGGTTACATGGACCGCACCACAGCAATGTTCCCACAGTTGACTAAATCTGTTGACTAAAAATGTTTTTAAAACAATTTGAGGATAAAGTCAGCAGCTCTGGGTACACAGGCGAGAAAGGAAAGCGCCAGACAAAAACAGAATGCAAGTTGAAAACAATTTGAAGCAAAATTGGAAGTTCTCAGATTATAGCTCTTTGAAAATGATCCAGATAAGCAAAGGAGCATTGAGGAGGAAATGAAGGAACACTCGTCTTGAAGCCATCGCAGAACTACAGCAAGGCAGTGGGTCTGCGAGGGAACATTTGGTGATGGGAACTGAGGTTGAAAGAGGAGAGGACAGAAGAGGGGAGATATGGAGGAAGAGGGTGTGAGGAGAGGACAGAAGAGGGAGAAGAGGGGAGATATGGAGGAAGAGGGTGTGAGGAGAGGACAGAAGAGGGTGTGAGGAGAGGACAGAAGAGGGGAGAGATGGAGGAAGAGGGTGTGAGGAGAGGAAGAGGACAAAGGGAAAAAAAAGACTTATCGCCTGAGCATCACTTTTGTTTTCCTGGACATTCTGCACAAGCAGGCAATCCTGCATCGCTTGCTGGAAAGATACAACTGAGGAAACAATAATAATCCAAAAAAAAAAAAAAAACACCTCATTTGTCCTCTGTCAGCATAAGAGCTTTTATGTGACGATTTCACACCTGAGTAAGCATACCACATCTCCTCGGAGAGACAGGGAGTGTGAGTGTGTGTGTGTGTGTGTGTGTGTGTGTACCCTCAGCCTTATTCCTTTCTTCATCAGCAAGTAGATTAAAAAAAAAAAAGCGGCAGTGGCTTAGTCTTGTATTATTCATGCACTGCTGAGGTAGACCTGAGGAGAACCCAAAGCCATCCCAACCTCTGCCTGGTCGGGGACTAGAAACAGCATACACAAGAAGACACACCATGACTCCACGAACATGTGGAGTCAGCCCAAAAACACTACTGCCCCACTTGGAGTCCCACCACGTCCACCAAACACCCCAGCACGGGAGGCCAGACACTGAAGGGAGCTGTGACCAGGGGTGGGGGGGGGGGGGGCTCAAAGAGAGAGGCCAATATAGCTATGGATCGCTTCCCGACCAAGTAACAATCTTCAGGAAGGCATCCTAAGACGTATGAAGAAAAGCTTTTCTGGGGTTATGTTCAAAGAGAACTCAGTCAGGTCACAAGCTGTTGGACTATATCGGTGACTCCAGCTGAAATATTGATCGGTTTCCTCTTTATCTTTTTTACAACATATCCCTGCCACTGCTTTGCATAGTGTCAGCAGATACTATACAACTGGTCTGCAGGACATCTTAGAGGGCAAGGCGAGGAGCAAAGGGTCATATATCTTACATCTTTCTCCCCCAGCTGTTTTTATCTAAGATGTTAAGACATCTTCGCAGGCAGTGGGTTTCAATTCTGAATTCGCACCACCTTACAAATTGACCATTTGGATGAAGCAAACAGAGTGTGTGGCTGTACGTAGGAGTAGTGTTTGCTGGCTCATCAGAAAGTGCTAGAAAACTCTAGCACCAGGTGTGTGGCTTCCAAAGGTTAATGGGCAAGCACGCCTCAAAGGATTGTGGGATATGAGTGATAGCGAGGAACAGGAGTCAGGGGGACCTTTCCTATCTGGCTGTCAGCAATATGCCAGCTGCGATCAACAGATTTCCATGGTGTTATTTTACAGAAACATACCCAGTATTTGTCACATGTACATTCGTGACCTCTCCGACACAAACATCTTGACATCTACATAGAAAAACGTCTTCTGAGCATCTGCTGTAATGGGACTTTGCCAAGAAGTAAAGAATTCTAAGAAGCATACAATGGCTTGCACTCATTTCACCCCTTGAGTAACTCCGATTCCATCTTTATATTTGAAGCAACAGTGACCTCTAGTGGAGATCGATGGGCTGTTCACACATCTTCAAGGATGGAGAACACACACTTCTAATTTCTCTCCACAACACAAATTTAGTGTGCCGATTAGAATACAGGGTTCCCACACGATCTTAAAATTCAAGGACCTTCCAGGTCCAATCTCCTCAAGGACTCAATACAGCATTGTTTGAGACTTGGGATCAAGGTTAATTTCAGCTACAACAAAAGTGAATTTTTATGATGAGAGCGAACAGGCTTTATAGAGGCTCACAGACAATTATTAAAAAGAGAGAGGACTGAAATTGTGAACAATTCTTAACATTCCTCAACTGTGCTGTATTATAGTGATGGTAGACTACAGTATGTGGTCTTTTGCATTTTCAAACAATAATAATTATTTTAAAATCAAATTCACGCACTCTCAAGGATTTCAAGGACCTGTGGGATCCCTGAGATTCCCATGCAGGTAGACACACCTTCTCTTGCATATTAGTCTCCATGATTTCACTCAACGGTGTCTGGGGTATCTCTTAGAGCACAGGCCTGTAGGTGTCGGTTGATTTAGCAGTCTAAATAACTTCACTATGACTTGGCCTCCACCTTTAGTTTTACACACATGGATGTGTGCCTACAGGACAACACCTAAAAGCAGGGTTCCCACTCTAATCAAATGTAAAATTCCATGACTTTTCTCGGACACAAAAATAAAATCCATGACCTACTAACTAGGCTATACAATGAATGGTACATTGAAATTACTTGACGGAACAAAGAATTCAGAGCAACCGCGTAGTGTTCTAGAATCGTACAAAAATGACTTTTTTAGAGTGGGAAATGAAATGGGCATTGAAAAAAAAGCAGTAATGGAAATGGGTAATAACCTGCTAAAAACACCCCTGCGTGGAAACATTACATTACATTAGGCTGACGCCTTTTAACCAAAGCGATTCTCAACAAGGGAAACAATGAAGGTAGAGTACGATAAGGACAAGTTAGTGCATTAGTGAGTGCTGTTTCCATAGAGTCAAGTGTCAGTTTTAATATATGTATTTTGGCAACAAAATTCCCTGACTTCCTATGTCTGGAATAGACTTTATCAAAATTCCATGATATTTCAGAAATTCCATGACCCGTGGGAACCCTGTAAAATCAACCTCATCATCTACCTCCAGTCTCTGGCTGACAAAAAGATGGTGATCTGCAGGAACACGTACCCATGGTGACGTAGGGAAGCTTGTCAGTTGAGCCGTGGGGGTAGATGGAGTAGAGGTGAGGGCCCATGCAGTCCACCCCACCCAGCACAAGAGCTGCTCCGATGTAGCCCTGATATCTGAGGAGGAAGAAACAGCGCAAACACCTTTAACAATGGCTTTGTGGCAGCTTTTACTCAAGTATGAAAAACATCTCTTTGTACTCAACAAAAGGAAATATTTAAGCAATCCGGCACGAGAGAGTGGGGTTGGTAAGGACATGTCCACGGCTGTTTGGTTTGGTAACCCCAGTCAAGGAAATATCCTTCACCAACCTCACCAGTGCCATAGCCTATACAGCAGTTCTGCTACCAACCAATCAATTTTGAAGACAATCTTAATCTTTGCATCTCCTGTTGCCAAGCAACGCAGCATATCACTTGAGAGCCCAGTTCAGTTAGAGATGGTATATGTGCTTGTTCACATAATATTTTCTATGGTCTACTTGCTTGGCTAAGTTACATGCTAAATTGAACACTCACCCTACTCAGTTTACACCCTTTTCACACTAAATAATTGTCAAATGTGACATTACGAAATCGCTGCCGTCTTGCTTTGAATTCATTAATAAATAGCTGTAACGGATATAACTGTGGTATAAACAGCAATATGTTAATAATGTACACTGGCCAGACATGTGAAGTGCGGGTCCTACCTGAAGAGCATCTGTTTGAGCATGCGGTTGGCGGTGGCGACGCGGGGCAGGCGGCCTGTGGAGAGCGAGTGCAGCTCCAGGTTGGAGGAGATCAGCTGCGTAGTCATCTCGGTGTCCGCAGCTGTGCCTGCACCGCAGCAGCTGGGCACACAGAGGCAAAGGAAGACGAATGTCAAAGAGCTGCAAACACGTCATCTAGGACTACTACCTGTGGGCCACCATGATGCTCGTTTTGTTTGTTTGTTTAATTTAAGGCCATTTCAGCAACTAAGGCTATTTAATGGCCAGAGCATTGTGTTAGAGAAGCCTAAATATATATATATATATATATATATATATATATATATATATATATATATATATATGTATTTTTTTTTTTATCTATGCTAGTAAGATGCCACCATAAGGTAAACAATCAGGCATCAATGCATTTTAAGCAAATGGTAGACTAGAATATGCCCTGGATCTACAAAAAATAAGACAGAGATAAAAGTATTAAACCTAATAGAATGGAGGCAGCTTCAATATTTACATCTTCATCAGCATTAACTCAAGTGTAAGCACAAAATGCTTCTTGTCCATTGCTTTATTTCACATAATGAAAGATGAAAGATTCTGAACGAAGGTCACAACATGCACTGAACAATCATTACGTACTAGATGTTAGGGGAAATGTAGTGGATCTTGGAGCAGTTTTTATCTGCCACAATCATGCCTTCTGTGGCCCTTGTGTCAGCACCCAAAACAATGCCATCCTACAAACAAGGACCAAAAAAAGTATCAAAGTCAAGGAAAATACACATATGGTTCGAATGGTTCCACACCACACATATTTTAATACAAACAAGCACAACAGCATCTTTCATTACATGTTTTCCCCTCTAAAAATGCTAAAGTATTTTTATTTGGACTTCCTTCAACGATTGCAAAACTCACAACTTACGTTCTCTCATCACAATGATAGTAAACAAACTTCTTCCTAAAATAAGATCAGGGCAAAGGGTACCTGACAGAATCGAACACCAGCTTTTAGATACTAAGCGTCCGTTTGCAACCGAGTCTCTTATGTGGATATTTGGCGAGATCACATAACGCTATCAAACTCACCTTGAACACAACACCACAGATTGTTGTTCCAGTTTTCCGAGCAGCGGGAATGCTACATCCTAGTTTAGTAATCTCAGCTTCTAAGAGGGCATTCCTGAAACAAGACCGACAAAATAAATTGTGACTAAGCTGAATTTAGAAGTTCATACTAAACAGAAAATGCTAATTTAATATAAGGCAAATGATCTTTTAAATGGCATTATAAAACTAAGTACACATCATACAGGCGTTAACGTTGAGCGTTAAATTGTATCAGATGTTACGAGAATAAATAAATTATCAACGTAAAAGTTACTTAACGTTAAAACTTAAATAACTAAACATGCACTATACGTTTTTGATTATAATCATTTGAATAAAGATGTTTTAGCAGGGTGGCGATTAGTGAATTTAAATACATCTAAGCAAGTTTATAAACGTTAGGTAAAGATATTCTATACAAAAGGTAACGTCGGCTAACTAAACAGTAGCCCAGTTTAGCTGCTAATAGCGATAACTAGAACACCGCGTGCCATATGAAATTTGTCCAAATTAACTTCAGATTGGTGCTAGATTGTACACATTTTTCTGAAGAACAAAACGTATAATTTAATTTTAGCTATTCGTCCAACAACAAGTACAATGAATTCATTTTTGAAATTATCCTGAGTCATTCAGACAGGCCACAGTGAAGTATCAACAGACAAGCGAGATCACGGAGAATTCAAATCCTTTTCTGTAACTTTAATACAAAATAATTGAAACTGTACTATATAACGTACGTGCTGGTCCGGTTTTAATTCATAAGCGCATCTTACCTCTTACAATTTTCGAAACTGAAACCTCCGTACTGCGGCTGGCACACTGACAGAGTCGCCATTTCTTGTTTTCTGTGGAAATGCCGCTTCCGGGAAGCAAAGACCGCTAAGTTGACTTTCCGGTGCTACCCTTAATGGGTTCCTACCCGTTCCAACCCCTATGGTTCCAACCCATCTCACCAGTCATACATTTTCATAAGTAGCCTAGGCCTACCCTATAAAATATAAAACCCTATTCGTCACCTCTGGGCCATACCTATACTCCTGTGGTTTTGTCGTGTCCATATAATTTTTATCAATACATCTACTACATTTATCCCCACCGTTTTTCCCCCAAATGTGTACTTGCTAGGCCTACGCATGGCAAATCACTGTATATTCACACACAATCTCTCTGGCTACAAGTAGGCTAAATATAGCCCTACTTAGACTTTTCCATCAGTATATTAACTAGGCTATATTTAAGTATAAGTAGGCCTATCTACCAAGTATAGACTAGATATACTTAAACCAATATGTAGCCTATATAATTCAAGTAATTCAATTTAGTGTATCTCTGATCAGTAGGCCTACACAAAAAGTAAGCTACGCTTAGTTCAAAATAAGTAGACCAACAGTACTTTCATAAACTTCTTTTTGCTAAGGGCACACACATATTTCCTTTCAGGGCTAAAATGCCCTACCACAGGACTCAGAGTCCCCGATAGTAAGCTATTTATTAGTGTGACTGATCTTTTAGAGGCTATATGACAGATTCTCATTTAAATTTCATTTTATTCACTTAGCTGATTCTAATATTAGCCTACCCTTCTGGTAAAAACGTATATTTTACTGAGGATAGGCCTATAGGCTACTTTTAAGTATACTATCATGAACATGACAAATTGGGCTAGAAATATATCACCAGTGGGGGGCAGTGGCTCAGGCAGAGGACGTCGTCCAAGTACCAGAAGGTTGTAGGTCCGAGCCCAGCTAATCCTGATAAAACACTTAACCCCAAAAGTGCTCCCGATAGCCAGTTGGCGCCCTGAATGGCAGCCATATGCCATTGGCGTGTGTGTCATATAAATGCTGTATATAAATAATGTAAATAATCAATATAAATGCAGTGTATTAGTAAACATTACATCTGTTCACTTGTAGTGCACCTAAAAGATTACTACTTTTACACCTAAAAAATACTTAACGTATATACTATAATGAAGTAAACAGTGTGCTAGAAGTATATTGGTGTTTTCACACATTTACTTACAGTATAGTTCTCAGTACTTACAAGTTTACTATTATAAACTGAAAGTGGGCCAATTTATTCTGAAGAAGTATAAACATAGTGCATGTAGGCTCGTAGCCTACCACAAGTATTATACTAATAAATGTATGACCTAAAGTAAACTTGGGAATTATACTTCAACTGAACTTTAGTTTACTGACAAAATTATCTTTAAGTATACCTTGTTTTGGTAAGGGCACGCACAGTTTTGGACTACTTCAAGAATCTCCATAGAGTGCTGCTGTTCACAGGTGTTTGACTAGTATCACTATCACTGAGGCCTAATCATTTTATGTTGTTTTATGTCTTAATTTATTACTTTTTAATCACTTTGAAACTATTGCCCTTTTATGCTTTTATGTAGACCTACTAGGCTATACCAAAGATCCTTGATTACTAGCTCAGCTTTAACCATCTATACCTTGTGTGTTTTATGTTTTCTTTTTTATTCAATCTTTACTCTTTACTGTAAACTGTTCTTTGACTATTGCCATTCTATGCTTTTATTAGCCATTAGGAGCTATGTAGCTAATAGAGGAGCTTGACAGTTTATTACTGTAGTAGATGACTACACCCTTCTTGATTCCAAGATGTCTATCATTGAACTCGGAAAAGTAGCCTGTTAGAAAGCAACTGGATGGAGCCATGCAAAGCTAGCTAGATAGATAGATAGATAGATAGATAGATAGATAGATAGATAGATACTTTATTGAGCCCCAAGGGGAAATTCAGTTCCTAATTCTTTCCCACTTAGAGTGGCTATCAGAATTGTGCTGATTGGTGCTCAGCAAGGCTGAGAATGGGCTATGAATGTAGCCTAGTATGGCTACCGTGAGTCCTTTTAATAAAGTATCAGTATGATGTATGGCATAGGCAATAGAAATGTATATAAAACTAGAGCATACGGGCTTTGATGCCTTGGTCACACAATGCACATTCTCATATTTACCACAAGAGGGTAGTAAGACCAAATATTTTCATTGAAACATCTTTACATAGCCAACGAGGCCACACAGCAAAGATCCTTAGGGCTTTCAGCTATTGGGCCTAGCCATTACCAAAATGTAAACAAGTGATATATTGAGGTAGAGATATACCCAGAAGGATAAAATAACAAATAGTTCTTAGGGTGTGCAAAGCAGGTGTAAAACTGAAGTCTTCATGAACATACAATCCACCTGCCACCTTTCTCCCATACTGAGCAGGATTACAATTGCAACAACACATCATCAGGATAAAACTAACCTGTCAACTGGTCTAAACCGGTCTAAACCCAGCTCACATTCCCTAGGCTAATAATGGGTGAACAATCGCTTGGTGAATTCTGCTTCACAATGATAGGAAGAGCCAACATCCAAGGATCAAAAAGGGATGTCGCTATAAAGACAGTGTATAGCAAGCACCATGTCAATCAAAGTAAAGCGTCACATGTTAGTTAAAGGTAAGTGTTAAAATTGACACGTCACATGTATTTCAGCTGGGTTTATAGGCTGTAAACAAGCAAATAATGGCACATAAACCAAACGAAAGTATACAGCTTGACCTTTGACTGGCCCTTTATCAAAAGCTTTCAAATCTCAAACCAAGGTTATTCTAGGGTGTGCATTTTATTGGACCTTTATGAACCCTGCTCTGGAATCTGAAAATTGTATGAGAGATTGGTATTTGAAAGAGTTTTCATTAGAGATGAGATGTTAGAATGTTATATTTTTTATATTATATTTTTTAATTTTTTATGAGTTTTAACACATGGAGAAAATGCACCCAGACATATTCTTACAGTAATGGCACAAGCAGCAGTTTTGTTAGCATCCATAGATTGCCACTGTGTTCCCTATGAATATAGTTATTGGAAGATTCATTTAGCCCTGCCATTACAGTTTTTTTCAATCGCTAACAAGCGCTTACCCATACTTCAGATACTTTTTCTAAACTCTTAACACAGACTCATACCTAGAAAACACAATTGGCCAAATGAATAATTTTCTTCTCAAAAACACATTTTGTTAAATATATTACTAACACATATTTCTCTGCACACACTAACTTTACCAAAACACTGGACTCAAAGAATGACACTTGTTTTCACTTCACAAGGTACATGCATTCAATCAAAGTACACCCGGTTTCAAAATACTGGCTATTGTTGACATTACAAAAACTGCAGAGACTTTTATGTTTCAGTTTTACAGGTATTTGCATGCAATTTTTACACTAAATGTCTTGGTTGGGAATTGTATGTCCACATGTTATGTTCACATTCAAAAGCATTCCAGTAAAAAGCAAATCCGTTTATTTTTTCCTTTACTGTTTACTACAGGAGGTACAGTAGAAATACTGTTTACAGTATGATAGAACAGAAAAAGTTGTACAGTATTGCTTACAGTGAACAACAAAATATCCATGAAACACACAAGAGCATTCTGAACAAAAAAACAACAGCAAAAAGCCCAGATAAAAAAAAGGGGGGGGGGGCTAAAAAAAGCACAAAATTATATAATCTCTGTGATCTTCAGGGTTAGGCCACATGTTTTCATCAACATCGCATTGATTACATGGTCAATGATAGTGGCACGAATTTCATCACTGACAACAGTTCTTGCAACCTTTGGAATGCCACCACCACGCCTTCTTACACCTCTACCTTGCCCTCTCTTTGGGCCTGCTCTTTTCCCTGGCTTTGCTCCTCTCACTGCTCCTGCATCTCTCACTGCATCTCTCACTGGGCTTGTTCTTCTCCCTGGCTCTGCACTGCTCCTGCTCCTCTCACTGCTCCTGCATCTCTCACTGCATCTCTCACTGGGCTTGTTCTTCTCCCTGGGCCCCTTGCTCTTACTCTTCCTCGTCCAGACATTACAGTGTTTGTCTTTTTCTGTTTCTGTTTCTAAAAACATCACTCCTCAAAGTCCTCCTTTTACTGTATACGTGCCAATGTACAGTTTTTTTCAATCGCTAACAAGCGCTTACCCATACTTCAGATACTTTTTCTAAACTCTTAACACAGACTCACACCTAAAAAACACAATTGGCCAAATGGATCATTTTCTTCTCAAAAACACATTTTGTTAAATATATACTAACTCTTCATTTCAAAACAGAAAACATATTTCTCTGCACACACTCCCTTTACCAAAACACTGGAAAGCCCAGATAAAAAGGGGGTAACTAAAAAAGCACAAAATTACTGTATCTAATCTCTGCGATCTTCAAAGTTAGGCCACATGTTTTCATCAACATCGCATCTGACATTATCCAAGGCGATGCACCTGAGATAAAACCATTTGGTAGCAGAAGGAGAGCAGAAGCAGAGGTTTTGATAGTGTATCTAAGGTTTGGAATATTGTGTTTGCTATTGTGGGATGTTGTGTGTTAACATTCGTAAATACTACAAAAACAATCCATAGTTTTGTTGGGAGGTATAGCTTGTCTGTTAAGAAAATGTAAGCATTGCGGAAATGTGTTCACTGACTGCATATTGTGTGAAAACGACATGAAATGTGTGAATGGTATGGCCACAAAAGACTGATGCTATTCTAATTGTGTTTAGAGTTATGAAAATGTGACAACTGATTAGAGAAACGCTTGTTAGCGACTGAAAAAAACTGTAATAGAAAAAAATAACCCCTGCCACTGAGTCTAAGCCAGACTGGAATCAGCTGTGGCATTGTGGAAAGGTGTTCACTAACTGCATATCGTGTGAAAACGACATGAAATGTGTGAATGGTATGGCCACAAAACACTGATGCTGTGCTAACTGTATTTAGAGTTTTGAAAATGTGACAACTGGTTGGACAAACGCTTGTTAGTGACTGAAAAAAACTGTAATAGTGAATTCCACATCATAAAAGCCATCTAATGGGCCAGAAAAAGGTAAAGTAGTCCAACGGAACAAGTTTGTATTCACATGTGTCTCCTCTTAACACTACGCTGAGGGCTAGTCTTATACTAAATACCTGGATTCATGATTCTTTCAGCACTTAGTCTAGCTCTGCTTTTCACTACCGTGACCAAGGACACAGATGTCTTACGTAAGAACTCTACTCACCGACGCACACCCTTGTCTCTAATTCTCTTAAGAACAGAGCTCTCAAGTTGAGATGTGCGAAGACAGAAAATGTTCGCAAACATCCGAGGAGAATTCTGTTGGTATTGTTATACAGCTATTTAGATTTTCATATTTGTCATGTCAAAGGATCTGTTTATGCTAGTTTACTTGTCGCCACTGTGTGGGTTGAATGATCTTGGTGTGTGTGTGTGTGTGTGTGTGTGTGTGTGTGTGTGTTTGTGTGTGTGTGTGTGTGTGTGTGTGTGTGTGTGTGTGTGTGTGTGTATTCACCTATAGGCCCGTCAGTTGTGTGAGGGTT